>NC_090791.1:13550326-13807826 GCF_040054535.1 Antennarius striatus | reverse complement strand
TTCAATGTGAGAATGAACCCCACTTAAGTCAAGTGAAATGGAAAAAAATATTTAAATAGAATAATTTACCAAAAGAACCAACAAAAAAAACCTGCGGGCCGTTCACAGGCTTGAGGCCAGCTGGCCGCAGTCCAAGGGACATCTTCCATTATGCCAAAAACAATCTTACTCTCATATCTGTCAACACATATAGACACACATGCACAAATGCACACAACTGCACACACAAACCTGTCTAATCCACTTGTGTTTGATTCGCCTTTCCAAGCCTATCTTCACTTGACTATCTTTCCTTCTGTTAGCAGTAGCTAGCGTTTTCGTTCGGTGCACCCCCAACCCATCCTCTCCTCCACACTGCCGACTCTTTCATTCTCTCTCTTGCTTACTTGTGCCAGCCTGCATCCTTTCCTTTCAATTAGTCAAACCTGAGAAGATCCACCACAGCGCTGCCCCTCCTCCGCAAAACCCCTCCTCCCTTTCCGCGAGTTGATGGTTCTGTCACTTTTTCTCAATTAGCGGACTTGACAGGCAGCTAGCCGGCTCCTCCTCCTCCCTCGGTCTTCCTGTGCCATGCTCTGTCCTTCTGAAACGTTACAACCATTTCCCTCTGAGACAATATGCAATTCAACATTTATGTTATTATGCCTTTCAGCAAGAGCTAAGAAACTCATGAGCAGTTGCACAGGCTGGTGTTTTTCAGAGCAGGTGTTAGAGGAGTGAAGACGAATGGAGACAGGATGATCCTCTGCTACAGAGAAACAAAACACTCTGTCGCCTGCCTCAAATTCAGCAGGCTGGCTTAATTCTTTTCTGCCTCTGGGTGCTGTTCTATATCCAGCCCTCTTCTTTGTCCTCCCTGTCGGCCTGCTTCTCTCAACCCACCACGCCACGCTGAGAGAAATACCTTTTGGAACTTCTGGATATCCTTCCCTGGGGTGCAGCTCTTACTGCTTCTCACCCCCCATTCCACCTATGGAAAGGTGTGCACATGCTGTCGATCCTCCTCTTCTGCTGTCGTTCATTCGCTGATGAAGACATGTTTATGTGTGTCAGCGTGTGGAGGGAGCAAAAAGAGAGTGAGACTGCTGTGCTGTCAGCAGACCGTACTAAGACCCTGCTCACATCGTCTGCTGCAGCAGAAGTAGCAGCTTCCCTTGTCCCGGCCAGATTAATGGCTGAATGGGCTCTACCCTGCCCAGCAGTCCCCCTCTTGCCACCCCAATGGAGGGCATGCTGAAACTGAGCGGGCTGGCATTATCGGGCACAGCCAGACCACACTGTGAAAAGGGATTACGCCGTCAATTGTCACGCTCACAAACAACATGCTGCCGCAGAAAAAACTCTCCCGGCTTGGCTTGGATGAAGACTGCAAAACAGCTCTCTGTTTTTCTCCCTCCCCAATATCAGAGAAGAACGTCTTGCTTATAAAGGATCCCCCCACCCCTCCTCTCACTGTAGATGAATTGGCATAAGTGTGTGTGCTTATTAATCCTGACAACAAAGAAAGAGACAAAACGAGATAGGGTTTGGTATAAAAATTGTTGAAACAAAGAAAAAGAAAATAGTTAGGGTATGTAATTATTACCCCGTTGCCCTACTCAGAAAGCAGCACCTCCTGTGTTATTCTGGTGTTGTCTTGCCCTCTCTGTGCATTTCATTAATTAAGATGGGAGCATGCAGAGGCCCCTCTGAGACACGGTCATTAAGTCCACCACAACACTCCTCCCTCCCCAGAGCCTGCTCGCAGCACGGGTACCATTGTTCCACCGGCAGAAAGTGAGATATTCAACACTGAGCTCCTGCAAAAATTATGGCACCGCACACACACACACACACACACACACACACACACACACACACACACACACACACACACACACACACACACACACACACACACACACACACACACGTGCACATGCACACACACACACACACACCCACACCCACACACAGATGCACATACACATGTCCAGATGAACTGCATCTGTGCTTTCTGGGACCAGGGTGCAAGCTTGCCAACATAAATACGTCTGTCTTTCATTTAGCTTGTAGAGCCACGTTTTCCTCTCTTCACCCCCTTCTTCACTCCGTCAGCGAGTTGTGTTGAAAGAGGCCAGAGGGTGAGACAGGTGCAAAAGTAGGGAAAAGAAGACATGAAACACCTGGACTTCTCTAAAGGACTTGGAGGTCACCGAGACACTTGCATGTGTTGCTTGTGGAAAGCAGACGTCCAGTCAGTCTTAATTGCAGTCAGATGGATTGGGGTGGTCTCTCCTCTTTGCGTTTATTCCCTCCTTCTTGTTTCTTTCTATCATGACTTCATTTTCTTGTGGTAATAGTGACCATTGGTTAGTTTCCTTTTCTTTAGTTATGTGGTGTGTGTACCTGGCAATGATGCGGAGCACACAGGTTTGTTCATGGCTCCTTTTTAAGGCATCATATTACATTTTACATAATATGCTCTCTGTAGTTACAGTATATTGCACTGTTGTCAGGAAAGATATTCAACATACATATCAACATACTGTAGTAATTTGGCCATTTGCAGTGCTTTCCTTTTAATACCATAAATAAATCGCACAATTAGGTGAAATAATTCATTATGTAGTAGAAGAGATCAGTTAATTTAATTCACATTGATTTGCTAAAATGCTACCCAGTTGCAGTAGAAGTGAGCTGGCATAGCGATACTGTTTCTTTTTCGTATTATTGCAATGGGCTTTCATCTCAATCCATGTTTTCGCCATCCTCCACCTCTCCTCCGCCTCCTCAAAAACACAAAATCCATTGTTTTTTTTGAATGTCCTATTGCAAAATGAGTTTTGTATTTGCTTATGGTGTGAATTTCCTCAGATGGACTTAAATTAACCCCAGGTGTACAGGTTTAGAGGCCCAACATCCAAATGACATTTTACCCTGATTTTAGGTCAGTATATGCCAGCTCAGCTTCACCCCATTTAGATGGATAGAGGTGGCGGTACTCGTTGAAGGAGATGAAGGGAAGGCCATATGTTTCTAAGGCAATTGTCAGGTATTATAGCGATCCTTAGGGCTCTTTTCCATTGTTTGTATGCTAAACTGAGGCAGGAAAGCAAACATGACTGGCAGAGCCAATACTTATTTGCGTATGAACACCACCAGCTGCATGGACCTGAAGGATTATGTTGGGTTAGTCTGGATAACTGCATTTTGGTGCTTATTGTCTTGTCTTAACAATTCTCTCCCACACCCTGCTATCCATGTCAGCAGCTCCAGGGTATTCTCGATTCTCAGGGAGTCTGGCCCACACTTTTCTTCCCATGAGCCACTTGGATCACCATGCCAACAGTGGGGTTATCTATGGGCAGCACCGTTTCTATGACACCCAAAAAGGTAAGGCAAGAGATGATTAAAATGTAATCAGATGGAAATAAGACTTTTAAATTTAATTTAAACAACATAGTATGGTCTAACTTGATGTGCGATATTGATGTAAGTATGCCCAGGGACACTATCATAAGAGCTAAATAATTTAATTCTTTCGTTGCATTTTCCTTTCTACACTAATGCATTTGTATTTACTGGCTTCCCTTCCTTAGAGAACTTCTATCTTCGAGGTCTCCCATCCCAGCCACCTCTCATCTCAGCCAATCACAGTCTGCCATCAATGTCAAGGGTGGGTTCAGGACACTCTCAGGGGTCCTGCAGCAGAGACAGAGATCCTGGATTAGGGACAGTTCTAAATAAAGGTCTTAAAGAAAGTTCTGTGGAAAGAGGAGTGGTGTCTGTCAAGGACAAGGAGAGGTCCGGCAGCAAGCAGGAGACAAAGGATAGACAACAGCAGCACCAACAGCAACACAGTCACCAGCCTTCGCAGCCCACACATCACCACCATTCCCACTCCCATCAGCAGCACTCCCTCTATACACAGCACCCACTACCCCTGGAGGAGGTCAACAGTCGGGCCCTGGAAAGACATAAAGCATCACACACAATGGAGTACAGCAAGGAACACACTCAGAGTATGGGCAAGCCCCTCAGTGCTTGCTTGCATAATGGAAAAATGCAAAATGGAGATACAGTCACTGGAAGAGGGGCTAAAGCTTCCATGTCCAGCTTTGGGGGGGAGGGTACAGTCCTTGGGGCTATGGGGGGCAGCCAAGGTAGACATATGGGGTCCAGTGGCAGCAGTCGCTGCACTAAAGAGGGAGTAAGTGGGGAGATGAGAATCAGTGAACAACCTTCAGACTGTCTGGAAAGAGGTCAGGCACCGCTCCACCACTCACTGTCCTATTCTGTACCCCCACCCTTACACATGGGTTCTACCACTGGAGGGACACACACCCATGCACATCCTCATGCTCACCCCCATACACATCCACACCCAGGGGGCTTCCACTGCATTCAGCTCCACCCCAGCCATCCACACCATTCCCATCATACACACCACCACCCAGACTTTTTCTGCCCGCCTCCTCCTGCTCCTCTTGCCAACCCTGCCTCGCATGAGAGGGGGCCAACCAATGTGGGGCGAGAAGCTAAGGCCACAGGGCCTACATTCATACCATCTGTGGCAGACATGGGGGATAAATCTACTGGACCATTCCAGCTTGGTAACCCTGATTGCCAGGGTGTGGGTGGTGGAGGGGGAGGTGGAAATACCAAGGACAAAGTAATAGAAAAGAGTGGAGGTGGTGGGCATCATAGTAGTTGGCACAGAAAACAGCAACAACAACAACAACAACAACAACAGCAGCAACAGCAGCACCAATACAGAAAGACAGAGAAGGCTCCAGAGTGGATGCAGTCCCACCACCAACACCTTCAACCCTCACAACTTCCTCCACTTCCCCAGCTACAACAGCCTCCCCATCCCCAACAGCAGCACCAGGTTGTACGGTCACGCAGTGTTGAGTGTATCAACAGCGGAGTTGACATGGATGTGTTTAGACCTTCACATTCCCAAGGGCCCAAGACTGGACACTCTGTCCCTCATTCTGTCAACACGTCTCCTTACAGAGACTGTTCACACCCAGGACCCCCACCTAACTCTTCTCCACTTGGAAGTAAAGGCATGAGTCAGCATGGTGGTGCTGGAACATCCCATGGCCCTGGTCCTGGAGGTAGTTGCTCCTTACAGAGAGATGGCCAAAAGGTAGCAAGGATACGCCACCAGCAGCATGGTCGACCGGGTCCAGATGCTCCTTCTTCTGCTGAGTTGAACCAGGCGACTAGTCAGGAGCTCAAAAGAAAGATGGACATGTCTCCTTATGGTTACAGCAACAGCAATGGGCAGCACCACCACCAGCAGCCCCCAGTGCCACCATGGAACATGAGACCTCCCCATCACATGCCACAACCTGAGGAGGAGCAGAGGAAGTCCTACATGGAGTTAGGGAACACTGGTGGGCAACACACCCAGCAGCAACAGCAGCCAGGAATGAGCCTGCCTCCCTCTGTACCTCCTCTCAGTCAACAACAGCCCCAGCAGCAGCCTGAGCCCCAGGGTCCACCTCAGGGGGAGAACAGTGCCATGAAAAGCTTACTAAAGTACAGCAACCAGCAACAGCCATTGCTCCTCTCACAAAAGAGCCCCTTTGGCGGGCTGGGGAATCTCAAATCAGGGCCTGCTGGTGGGAGTTGTGCCCTTCAGGGCAACAAACAGACTCTACCTTCAAGAAAAGGCCCAGTTAATGACAATGAACGTCCTGACTATAGTGGGCGTAGCCGGGACATGGGCGAGGCAGGTCATGGAGAAAGTGAAGTGCGGCAGCCACCAGTAGGAATAGCAGTGGCTGTGGCCAGACAGAGGGAACCATCTTGCCGTTCAGCAGACATTCATCCCAACAGCCGTCAGGGACGGGTTCATCCATCGGTGAAAGGTAAAAAGTCCATTGCCTCACAGGCAGAGATTAAGGGTGTGAAAAATATTTCCTTTTTAATGAGTGACCTATTAATGCTATTAATGACTCAGTTGTCAAAATCAAACAGGAGTAAAAGCTAAAAATTTTAAAGAATAAATGGCATTGAGAATTTATTTGGAGGGGTTTTTTTTAAAATCATTTACAGTTCCTGTCACTTAAAGTAGTGTAGTGTAGCATAGTCACTTACCACAATGAAGTTGAACACAATCAGTGACACTTGAGGTACTTTATATGTCCTTGTCTCCACCTTTCTTGTGATTCTCGGCAATGTTGTGAGAAATGTTGGTGACTTTGGAGTATGTCATCACTCTGGAACACAACGGTGGAAGCTAGAAGTTAAGCTAATGTTTGTTTCACAGGACCACCTCGCTCGATGTATGCCTCGGATCCCACCACCGAAGAGGAACGGAAGAGGATGAGTGGGGAACAGATAGGTCTGACTTGCTTGGATAGGGACAGAGATGCATATATCAGGTAAACAGTAAAACTACTAAACACCTTGTTACTATAAGAATTTTTACCATCTTACTCCTGAATTGTATTTCCTCACTGATGTCCATTCCTGATGTTAGGGACAATAAGGAAAGGGTGGAGTTTGCCAGAATCCATCCCTCCAACAGCTGTCATGGAGAACTCACCTCTCATCTCGTGGTCCCTGGAGGGACGTCTCTCCAGTCTGGCCAATTAGGAGATCCTGCTGCACACTCAGCTCACCATCACTGGATGCCAAGAACTGGAAGTCCATCCCTCTGGATGACAGGACACTCTTATGGTAATTTGTGATTTTACAGTTGTTCTTAGCACCAAGTATTGAATTTCATCTTTCCAGAATGTGTACATTTTAATAACCAGAATTTTATCTCATGCTGAACAAAGCACTTCATTGGAACTTCAGTATATTTACAACAGTTTTAAATGCGATAGATATATGCAAGTGTGATGGATATTTACATCTAAACTGGTATTCTGTCTCAGCTGGTATAGGCCATACAGCCCTCCACCAGAATCTGCCCCCAGGTTTCTCTGCAGCCATGCCAGGCTCTCTACAGCCAGTCCTTCCTCTGCCTCAGGACCCCTCTGCCCAGCTGGTGGTCTTGCCCACTGAACCTCCTGCTCATCCTGCCACCCATCACCTGGGTATGCTATAACCTTGTCTTATCCTCTGTAAAGCCAAGTGTATCTATTAATAGTTTTACCTTGAACAAATGGGTCTGCAAAGACCACACAAAGTATGCACAGCCTCATAGACATGATTTCAGTAATAACTCATACATGTGTGTGCGTGTGTATACACACACACACAAACAAACAAGGGATCTCTAGTAGAGGTAAGATCTTAAGCCTGAGTCCAAGCCCAACCCGACCCGAAATTCAGACCGGGTCGGGCTCAAAAAGTCAGTAATCACGTTCGGGTCGGGTCGGGCTGGATTTTTTTTGGACTCGGGCTTAAGATCAGGTCAAGATGCTCCGTCTAAACATATAAACATACAGTATATTTATATATTATGTATCTCAAACGATCTATGGATATTAAACTAAGGAATACCCTTATAAAATAAATAATTTAGGTAAAACAGAGAAGGCACTGTATGACAAACATCCATCTACAGTACCTGCTAAGTTCTCCTCTGTGCGTCAGCTGTATCTTCCCCTGTCACTTTACCTTTCCAGTCGTACACACTGAAAGAAGATGTGAGATCTTAAGCCCGAATCCCAGCCGACCCGGCCCTCGGGCTCAAAATGTCAATAATTACGTTCGGGTTGGTTCGGGCTTTAATACCCTCGGGCTCGGGCCTGCCATCCTCCAGTCCCCAGCCCAAGACCTTGTGGACTGAGCTACCGCCACCCAAATAATGCCCTTATAATCCCTGCAAACATAAATGTGTCCCCATAAAGTAGAAATTCATTAAATGTTGCCTATACTCCATAGCTTTGCCCCCCACAGATTAGTCATTACCCCATTATTTCAGTCTTCTTATATATATAGGGCTAAGATTAAATGAACTGTTGGTAGTCACAGTGGTCATGTGAAGACTACTGATGAAATTCCCTTTAATGGGCTCATTCACAGACACCACAATTTAAACTTTTCCTGAACACCACCTGCTTGACACAGCAGGATTATGTTTCTCAGTGGGTCAGGGTAGTCATCTGCAACTATGGACAGCCCCAAAAAATGCAAACACACGTAAGTGTGCATAAACTAAGATCCCCAAGAGGAAGAGGATGTGTGAGGAAACATTTACTGTTCAAAACCAATTAAAGACTTTTATTCAGTGAATGAACTACACCATTTTTTAAACAGACTATTTTAATTTCAAGTTTAATTTCCTCCTGTGCATCCCAGGGAAGAAAGTGCATCTACAAAAGCTTTCCCATTGGAAATGTTTGTGTATTACATTGTATGTCTCTAAACAGTGATTTTTCATGTGTCTGCGAAGAAGATGTAATGTAGAGCATTCAGAAGTGGAAGTCACAAGACCAAAAATATGCCAGTTTTGAGGTTCCCAAACTCCAAGCCCACTACTTTCCAAGTGTTACTTCTACATATTACATAACCCCCGTTGTACTAGCTCTAAAAAAGCCACATAACGAAAAAGCTTGTCCACAGACATGGGAACCCAGCTGGGTCCTTTTGGAGACCCCTTTCTGTGGTTTGGCTGGGCAGGTGGGACTTTTTAGTGGAAAGTTTATGCTGACTGCTCCTGTGAGACAAACATGTATTTCTAGAACAGCATTTTGACCTCGACTCAATCTACAACCATCATCATCTGTTCACATTTCATCATTGTCATGACTTTTTTGAGCATTCCAGCAATTCTCAAGGCAGTTCTTAAGAGACAGCTTTCTGTTCAGAGCGGGGGAGAGTGTGGGATTGCTGCAGCCTGGGGAGATGTTGTTCTGTGCAATCAAAAATCTTTTTTAAGAGATTTGTCTATGTCATGTGAATGCAATTATTTTTAAATGATCCATAATGGTTTTACTCTTTTCAAATCGGTACGTGGGAGGTAGAAAATGACAGCTATGGATAACGTAACGTCTTATTGTAATTTTTTTGTACATGTTGTTGATGTGCAGCACGAATTGAACAGGAAAAGGTGTCTGTTTTTTCCTGAGGTAACTCTCTTAGTCTCTTTCCTCCTTTTTTCTCATTAGATGTGATGGAACAGCCAGGGCTGTGGCCCCCTGTGTATGGAGCCCGGGGCCCACCCTCCCACATGCAGCATCCTGCTGTGTACTCCCGATCCCAGTTTCTACGGCAACAGGAGTTGTACGCTCTCCAGCAGCACCAACAGCTCCAGCATCAACATCAGAGTCACCAGTCACAGCAACCGCAACCGCAGTCTCAAACCCAGCAGCAGCAGCCGCAACAGCAGCCGCAGCCGCAGCAACAGCACAGAGCTGCACACGGCATGGACATGCAGCAACATGCCACTCACAATTTACAGGTGACAAGTTGCCCAACCAAGCAAACATTAAGATTTTAGTTTGAAGAGTGTATGCTGGTTAGTCTATTTATAACCAATTAGCTAAATTTGTCAGATGTGTAAGACATCGTTTATGAAATTTGGGTATTTGCATGGCTAATGCTTTACTTTAATGTCATAGATGCAGAAGAGACCTGATGAGGCCTCTGATGAACTAGAAGAACTTATTTCTGAACCACGAACATCTAAACCTGCCAAGCCCTACTCTTACAATCCACCCCAGAGGAACACCTCTCCCCCTGGGGCATGTGGTGCTCACTTGTCCCCTTGTTGCCAGTCCCCTTCACTGCGACCTCATCCCAAAAGCACTCCGTCTACGCCTTGCCCTGCTCTCAGCCCTGCTGCAGCAGCCCCTCATTCACCTGCCATCAATTCTGCCCCACCTCAGATGGCCAAAGGGGCTGATTCCCAGGACAAGAGAGGAGAGGGACAGCCTCCACACGTTTACCCAGAGTCTCTGGAGCCTGGTAAGCATCAATAAATCTATATGAGAACAAGAAATACATATGCAAAGTTTTGCATCTGTCTTTGATACTTCATGTGGAAAGTATGAACTCCACTGATAACAGACCAGATGAAAAACTTTCAAAAAACATACTTTTATTAACCAGTTCAAGATGCTTCTTGGGAACCAATGTTCTGCCAAATAAGCCACATCAACACAGAAAGAAAAATGAATTCCATGATATAGCAGTGACTCCTACTCTATGAACAATGCTAGTTCAGATAACCACAGTGGTTAATCTTGTTTTTCTGCTGGTGTGGTAATATGTGTGGGTGGATCTGTTGGCTAGCCCCCGATTGACTGAACAGCTCACTGCTGCAGAAAATGGCTGCTGACTGACTGGGGCTTTCAAGTACCTCTGTAATGACTGAGGAACACCTCAATAGCAGACCTCACCTTTCTTCCACCCCCACAGGTCCAGTACTCTCTTCATCATCATTAATATCTGGCTTGCAGTCACCACTTGCCAGAGAAATTATGTCAGGTGCTCAGATAAACCAAAGGCTTGGCCCACTTCAAATAACACACTCATGCAGGGTTGCATGCGGTCAAGGTTGCATCATGCAAGAGTGCTTTCGTTTTTTTCCTGATTTTCACCTGTTGTGACCTTACCAGTAGAGAAAAGCTATCTTTTAAAAAATGTGCTTTCTTGTATGTTTTAGCAAAAAATAATAAATAACAAAATAACCATATTATTGGCATGTTTTTGCTGTAAACAATTATCAATTAATATGTATACATCTTTCTCTATAGACTTGCCTCCTGGGTACACCTACCCTGCTATTACCATGGGCTACAGGAGTGGGCCCTCACCCCAGGATGTTCACCTAGCTGAACCAGCTGATCTGGAAGCAGTTCAGGTGGAGCCAGCTGAGCATGCACCCCCATCCCTCTCCAGCCTGGGGGAAGAGCTAGACTGCCAGGCAAAATTCAGACCCCTCCTGGAGCCTCCATTGACTAAGGAAGTGGAGCAGGAAGAGGACAGAGTGGTTGAGAGAGCTTTGGAACAGAGAGAGGATGTGGAGGTAGCTGTGGTGACAACAACAAAATATGTGCCTGGAGAGAAGGTTGTAAATGAGCAGGGGCCCGCTGAGGAAGAGGTCTTGGTTTGCCCCCATGCCGAGAGCCCAGTTTGTGAGGCTGCTTCCTGCCCTGTCCCCCTATCAACAGAGGAATCTGAAAGGCCAGGAGCTGTCATCACCTTGGAAGAGGAAGAGGATGATGAGGTGGTGGGGGAAGAGAGCCAGGTGTCGCTTCATCAGAAGGTCAGCATGTCTGGAGATCAGGATCCAGAGTTGGCTGCTATCATTGAGCTTGACCCTGCTTCCCCTGCGGCTCTTGAGTCCCAGCCCCTGGTCTTTGATGGAGCACTGGACAACAAACAGCAGCAAAATAAAGAGCTGACCCCAGACGATGCCTCAGTGGACTTTGTGTGTTTTTCGCCTGCTATAGCTTCGGCTCATAGCCCGAGCCAGCCAACTGTTGCTGTGCCCCACAAACCTCTTGTGCCCTGCTACTGGAGTCTGGAGCTGCTGATTGCTGCTGCCTTCTGCACAGACATACCCCCATTTCCCTTGTTCCCTCTTAGCACCCCATCAGCTGCCCTATCACAGCCAAACCCCCACCAGGGTATGGAGCTTCTAAGTGAACTGGCAGATCTGGAGCTCCAACAGCAAAAGCGCACTTGTGGGAAAACCCAGGGTGAGAGACCGGGTCTTCCATTACTCATACACATTCGCATACTCACAGTAGCACACTTATATGCACTTCTCTCTAATAGTTTACCCTCCTTTTCCTTTCCGTCTTCTGAAACAAACTCGAACTCCACCCTCAGGCCTAGCTTGTGTCACTCCGTGTTCCCTCCCAGATATTCATCTCTTACTGCTGGTCGCAAGAGCCTCTTGTGGATTCTAACATGTCCCCAGAGAAGCTGTCTGCATGTCTGCTTGCCGTTTCTCTTCTTTGGTTTTTTAAAGGCACTTTTATTTTCTTAAAGGCTGTTCTAACGATGTAGAGGCCTCAGGAGAGGGAGACGAAGCGGGAGGACAGGGCTGAACTACTACTGGGGGGTGTGCACCTCCCCTTCTCGCTCCTCTCTTTCCCTTCCAGCTTTCCTTAGGGAGCTGTCTGTCTCCATCCTGCCTCTGTTTGATACACACATGTGCACAAATGCACACACAACCAGACACACCTAAAAAGACACGCATTTGCAAATACACAGACTTCAGCAAAGAGGAGACACCAGTTGGTTTCCCTCGCTCCCACACACACACACACACACACACACACACACACACACACACACACACACACACACACACACACACACACACACACACACACACACACAACATATTACTGAAAGTTACTGTGTAGTCACAAAAGCAGTCGATGTTTTCAGCACCCTGGAGCATTGCCTGGCTAATTAGACCCCATTGTTTTAAAGTGCCTTTAAAAGCTTCCTTGTTTTTCAAAGCACCATGTTTTTTATTCATATTCATGCGAAAGGATGTTTTGTGTTTACCACAGCATCCTAATGCATTTAACTGCTCCCAAAAGATGGTTCTAAAAAAAGGGCATCATAGACTGACTTAAAAGTCAGTGATTTTGATGCAACACCGTTGATAAGGCAGAAAAGTGACACATCAAGTCACAACAATAGTCTTTACCAAAAAAAGGTACTATAACAACTGAGAAGAATCTCATATATTATTACAGAGTATTTAAATATATAAAAATATACAACAGTGTTACTTTGCAAACAGGAGTTTATGGTCCCAATTTTTCCCAGTGTCTTTGTTCCTCATGTGTTTTCACTAGATATAAGACCTCAGTAGAAATAATACAGTGCATGTACACCTGAAAGTGCATATGTAATGCTTGAATGCACAGACCCCCCCCATCATTCTTTTTCACTTCAAGATGCATTTTTGGACACATTTTGACACAATGTAAGCTAAGTGAACATAAATCAAATTAATGTTTTATCTTTTATTCCGTAACAGAAGAGGAGTTGCTCCTGTTCGACCTCCAGAGCCTTGCCAC
The DNA here is from genome assembly GCF_040054535.1 of Antennarius striatus. NCBI lineage: Eukaryota > Metazoa > Chordata > Actinopteri > Lophiiformes > Antennariidae > Antennarius > Antennarius striatus. The sequence continues at coordinate 13,794,882 of NC_090791.1, read as the reverse complement.
TTTGGCCACAGCCCGTGCACTGGAGATCGACACCCAGGAAAACGGCAGTGCAGGTTCAGGGCAACACTTCCCGGCCCGCAGGACCCTCAATTTACGAAGGAAATGCAGCTGGACACCTCGCAGTGAACCTGTAAGGCTAAACAACACTATCCACGTGACACTTAAATACAGCAAGTCCTATTGTGTTCACTTATTCATTTGAAGAAGCCAACAGATAACCATGTGAAAAATGTGATTTATTAATATGCCAGAAATAACCAGGTTTTTTTTTGTGTTTTTAGGTGTGCCCGGCCAAAGGTACGATGGAAACGATGGATGGTCCTGAGTTAGCAATGCGTGTGAAGCTGGCTGAGCTACAGCGTTGCTACAAAGAGAAGCAAAAGGAGCTAGCTAAACTTCAGAGGAAACACGATCATCAGTGAGTGTGACCTAATCCTTCTTCCCTTGAATCTCATTTACACTCTTTTTATTGAAAGATTTCAAAACTAATACAAAAAATTCAAAACAAATTTGCTTTTAGAAACTTCCTTTTTTGCTCCAATCTTTTTATTATATGAGAAATGTTTCATGTCTCAGATTTTCTCCATATGTGATTGTGAGTTTTTATCTATCTGTGGCGGCAGGAAGGAGGAAACACCTCGCAGCCCAGCACGTCGAGGACCGGGGCGGCCCAGGAAACGGAAACCCACCCTCACCACAGGTCCTCTGTCCTCATCTGAGGGTCAAAAGAAGGTCAAGTGAGTATCATTCAGCCCACTTACAGCTGCTGTTTGCAGTCCAAATCCTCCTGATGGCATACAGGGACAGCCTCTTGCTGGTATAAACAGGAAATGTGCAGAACACAGCTGAGTCGTTCAAAGAAGTCAGCTTGAGCCTTTTTAAAAAAATCTAATTAACACTGTATTAATTGTAGAACAGCAAAATCAGTGTCAGTGTCTACCAATTCAAAGCATGCTTCATAGATGGACTGTCAAGACATAGGAAACTAATCACTGGTCTCATTGGATTTCAGCGCAGCTAATATTAAACCTCAGTGGCTTTACTGTAGTGCATGTTGAGCTTAGCTGGACTGGGCTCATGGGTGGGGGCTCGCTGCTGACTGAGGGGGATGACAGGCAGAGGATGTAATTAGAGTACTGTAAATTCTCATGTAATCTGTCCCAGCAGCAGGAATGTGACACACCATATCCCCACAGGTTAGTGAGGGCCCCAATAGGATAACATGATGGTCAGATGTCCAGGCGCTCAGAGATAAGATAATGTTTAGGACTGTCTGTGTGTGTAATAGAAAAAAAACAATAACAGGAATGCAGTTTGAGTAACAGCTGAATAAAAACAATAGAAGAGACAGCAATGCAGAGATTGCAGGATGTACAAGAAGAAAGGACCCTGTATTATAACAAAATCTTTCAACTGCTGTCAGTAAATGGGGTACCATCACTGTTTGTTGGTGCTGGGCTGGCTGATTGTCAAAAGTATCTTTAGGGAATAAAGGTTTTTCTCTCCAACTTCAATTATCAGGGTTTGGAAAGGCTTAGAATTCTAAATGTCACCGCAGAGCATTCCCCCTTCCTGCTTCTTCTCTCACTAACGGTTTCTGGGTAGTCCCCAGTGGTCCACAGTTGCCAGCTGCCCCCCTATGTTGTCACCTCCACTCTCCTTCGACCCAAGTACACATGCCCCCTTGCCAGACCATCACTGATTGGAACCAGGATGCTGATGCTTGGTGACAGTGACACCCAGACGAGTGGGTGATGGGTTATCCTGCAGGCCACAGTAACTTGCAGTCTGTCGCTATATTGTGTTAAATTTGAACCACAGTTCTCCCTCTTAAGGCAGCTAGTGTATACTTCTGTACTCCTTTTCTGCTGATGACTTTGTACAAGCAGCAGAGAATAATCTGACACGGTAGACCCATTTTACATCACAGGGCAATATTATGTAATAGCAAGTACTGCACTCACCAACGCTCATGCCCCAAAAAGAGGCTGATGCTTGGTTTCTGTGATGGAGAGCATGGGGTGGGCGGCAGTGACCGAGTGAGTGAAAAGTTCAGTCCTACCTACCTGTGTATTATGTGCATCCTTACAGTAATGTATGAAGAGTTCTTAAACATGTTTATTTTACAAACACTGTGCTTTAGTGTGCACCTCTCTTATTCCTGTTGGTATAGGACTAGGTCTGAGCTCCTATGTGTCGCTGCTTTGATGGAGAAGGATTGCAAGAAATACTGCTTGCCAGAAAACCCTGCTAATCAATTCGGTTTAATTAACTACTGCATGAGCAGACGACCCCCCCCCCTCCAGGTGTACAAAACTGTGGTGAGACCAGCGATGTTGTTTGGTCTAGAGACAGTGTCACTGAGGAAAAGACAGGAGACAGCTGGAGGTAGCAGAGATGAAGATGCTGAGGTTCTCTCTGGGAGTGACCAGGAAGGATAGGATCAGGAATGAGTACATCAGAGGGACAGCACATGTTAGAGGTTTTGGAGATGAAGTCAGAGAGGTCAGACTGAGATGGTTTGGACATGTCCAGAGGAGAGATAGTGAATATATTGGTAGAAGGATGCTGAGTTTTGAACTGCCAGGCAGGAGGCCTAGAGGAAGACCAAAGAGAAGGTTTATGGATACAGTGAAAGAGGACATTAAGGTAGTTGGTGTGAGAGAAGAGGATGCAGAAGACAGGGTTAGATGGAGGCAACTGATTCGCTGTGGCGACCCCTGAAGGGAAAAGCCGAAAGGAGAAGATGCGCAGACACCCCCCCACCCCAATAAAGGGGGAGAGACTGTCGTATTGTGTTTGTCAGCAGTGGAAGGCGAGTCATGGTGGCATCTGCCTCAAAGGGACAAACTCACACTTTACTGCCACCTCTGTCATTCTCCTGTCAGTCTGTGGGGAGACAGTCCCACTACCCAACAATCATCTTCATTCCTGGCATTTTTGGTTACAGATGTAGAGTAACACACTCCAGTTATTTGAGGACTACATACAAACAAAATGTTCTCCTTATCCCATCTACACATAACCAAACACACAGACAGCTGATTCCAAGCAATGCATAGTTACAGAATTATGTGGTACCATATGCCTACATAAGACTGATCATAAAATGTTGGGTGTACTTTATCACATTTAAATGATGCTTAGTAGGTAATGTGACTGATTTCTAAGGTTACAAGCAAACTATAAGGAAGGAAGCTAATCCTTTGTTTGAGCATAGCATGGCTCACATCTGTGTGGTCTATAGGCAGGATACCAGAGTGATTTTTAAGGGCATTTGGAGCAGCTGGCCAATGAGTATTGGAAATAGTATGCAATGGTGATAGGAAAATATATTTGCAGAGAACAAGAAAACTGCATATATATGTATATATGATGGCCACCAACTATTTGCTTTATCTATTAAAGTTATGCAGTTCTTCAGAAGCTGCAAAGGCGCTCCCAAGATGAAGCATTAAGCATTCTTATGCCATGCTGCTCTCAAACAATCCCAGGTTCCTTGTTAGATCCCAACTTTTCATGCATGCGGCTCAGACACTAGGCTCACTATGTCCCATTTTGTCATTCTGTTCATCAGGCAGAGAAAGGAGAGTTATTAGAGCCCACAGAGAAGTGACTCAACAGTGTTATTTCCTGTGATGTCCTACCCCCTTTTTTCTTTGAAACTGCTGCTGTTCCCCTCTAATGAATGCCTTTCCCTTGTTGTGACTGACAGGTCGATTGGGACGGGGATTGCCCTCTCTTCTGAGGACCTTGGTGGTGGTGGAGAGGGTCAGCGAAGGAAGAAGAGGCTGTCCAGTAGAAGCTTTGAGCGACTCAGCAGCACACAGGTCAGGGTCCCCTCGTCCTCCTCCTTTTTGTCCTTTATTCAACTTGAGGCCACTCTTTGTTTCTTTGCGTTTGATATATTCCTTTGTTGTACACCATTTCTAATTAGGTGCTACCCTCAGGAGCTAAATCCTCTGCTCTCCATATTAATATTTTTTTTCGCTGGGGCTTGTACTATTCCTTTTTCTTCTCTGTGTGAGAGCAAAAGAGAGCCCTCTGACGTTCTTGTGCCTTTGCAGCTGCTGCGACTGGGAATGTAACTGGCTCGCTCTTGCTCTCTCATCTCTCTGTGTTGCAGCAGATAAAAGCACAGGGCGTCAGAAAAAGCAGTCTTCACAGCATGCTCAGCTCCAAGCTGGCCAGTGATGTGACTCAGCTCAAACAGAAAGCCCAGGGTAAAAAGAATCTCTCAGGGACAGGCTCCAGGGACAAAGAGGTTTCGCCCTGCAACTCCAACCCCAAGCATAGACACAGAAGCCAGAGCACAAGCAAAGCTGAGTTCAGGCGAGAGTCTGGAGGACAAAGTGACACAGGTAGAAGTCTCATGCTACTTTGTTACCATGAGAGCAATGCCGTGATTTCATTTTACTGGCAATTCTTCATGTACATTTGAATTGTGATCGGTTTTACAAATTGTCTCAGCAGCCAGTGTAGACAGTGGCCCCCAAGAAAGCTGGACTGGACTGGTGCGCCGTGGACGTAAGAAGGGATCCACCAGCCTGACACAGGAGTCTTCTCACCTGACCCAGGCGAGAGCAAGAGTTCTTCGAGGTCAGAGAACAGAAGTCGCAGAGGATGGAGAAAGCTCAGCTGCAGAGAGTGACTCCTCTGAGCAAGGTTAGGAAGTGAATGTAGCTGCATTTCCACTCTGTAGTACACGCTCTACTCAACTCATCTTGGTATAAGATACTATTAACACTGGTTATTTTTGTTTTTGTTTTTTGCTGTTTGTTTTTTTCCCATTTACGGGGTCTCAACACAGATAGGCACCGAGAAAAACTGATGTTGCAAAGTCTTCAATGTGACATACACCTCAGTACTTCTCAATTGATGTCCCTACACAATAAAAACATGTATCAGAAAAACAAATTAAGCTACAGTGTTTGAAGTACATTTTCTCTGTTTTGTGTTAAACATAAAGAATGAAAGTATGAATGTCTGACATTGATATATTGAGTAAATATATCATCATCACCCAGCTACATATGTATCTCTTTAAGATATGCTATAGTGCTTTAAGTTCAGTGTGTTTTTTGTTAATTTGTAAATCACTTTAGCAGACTGGGGTCTGCATGGACATTTGACACCTCAGTGATCTGCCTTGTCAGCGGGTCTGGGCTGGATGTGCAGCCACAGCTGTGGACACTTGCCTTTGAGAGGCTTTGAATGCCCTGGAGACTAGCAATCTGGGTGAAAGAGCTGCTTGAGGACATGAAAACACACACACACACAGACACACACACACACACACACACGCACACGCACACAGACACAATTTCACATCTACATTCCCTTTCACACAAGCTTAATAGCAGTGGCCTCACACCAGGAGATAATACAGTACCACAAACTGTACTTGTACTTAAATGATAGTTAAGTGGCTTTGAAATGATAGATAGTAAGTTGTCATTGGATGTTAAAGGCATGAATAAATGGATCTGATAAGCCACATCCATAACGTTCATAAAACCTACTGAGTAATATCTCTGTGCTCTGTTGTTTCTACCTTTGTTAGAAGATGAAGAAGAGGAAGGCAGTTATGATACTGATGAAGGTCAAGACTACAGAGCCCAGACCTCCAGAGAAATTGCTTCTAGCTGCTCCGTGACGGCTCCGAGTCCCTCATCTGTTGTAAAATTGGAGGCCAATCAGAAAGCTCGGAACAAAAAGCAGAGGCAGGAGCTTTATGGTAAGACTCATTTACTGAAATGAAAACGATACACAAATCAACAAAGCCGACACGCTTAGAATCTCATCGCTTACCCCCATTGCTTGTTAGCTCGATCTAGATCTGTTTCTGTAAACAAACACAGGTTCCCAGAGTTTGTCTGGAGCAGAAGGAGAAGTCAAAATAAGGAAGAAGCCTCCCTGTAGGCTGAGCCTGAGCTCTACAGTGAAAAACCAGTATGAAGATCACCGGTCTGAAGGGGTAAGAAGGCCATGTGTACCGAGGACCAAAGAGTCACGGTGGGGCAGTCTTGGGGCCAGAGGCAACCACTTTCGGAGAACCATGGGACAGGCCACTTTCCCAACCACCAGTGAGAGGCTAAAGAGGGCAACCCGCAAGACCACCATACTGAGAGGCACCGTCAGTAAAGTAGGTGGAAATTTTGTTTTACTGAAAAAGAATAACTGAATATTTGACTGTTTTTTATGCTTTATTCATAATATATTGTAAAATAAATATCTCAATTTCTTCGTACATTTGATTGATGATCCCCAGGCTTTACATCTTTTCATTGACTTCCCTTCATTTTTCAAAATGAAAAATAAAAACAAATACAGTATATGAAATGCGTAAAATGTCATGGGAGTTGTGTATATACAGTAATGTTTCAGGAAAAAGTGTTTTTGAGTTATGCCCTGGTGATCCTTACAGAATGAGCCAAAATTTGACTTGCAACTATGGAAACACTCGAAATAAATGCAAAAAAATAAAATTTCCTAAAAGCCATCAGTTCAGTACTTGGTACTGAACTCGGTTGTTATCTAAGTTTCAAGAAAATAATTCAATAGCTTTTTAGATTTGCCCTGGAAACTGAGACAAAAAAATGTAATTAGCCGACATCCAACTGGTAAAATGGCAACAGACATGGAAATGCACCACTTCATTACCGGTGTGTTGTCTGCAGAAAGTATTTGAGTTATGCCCTGATGGAACCCATTGAACCCTTTTCTCTCTTTTTTTTAAATTATATTTTTTCTCCCTACAAAACCGGTAGAGGCAAGTCAGACCATTACTAATAATCTTGTCTATTCTCGTGTCACTTTAACAGAGGAGAAGTTGCTGGTCAGTCGGTGCGCCACCTTCACAGAGCATGGAAAGCAACAGGGGACGGAGAAGCAAGGACCAAGAGGTGCAGTCACTATCCATTCATTTTCTGTCACCGCTTTATCTGCTGTCGCGGGGAGGTGGAGCCTATCCCTGCTGGCTTAGGGCGTAAGCCAGGGGAAACTCCGGTCGCGACGCCAGTGCACCGCAGAGCCACATAGAGACACAGACAACCACACACACTCACTCCTATGCTCAATGTGGAACAGCCATTTAATCTGAAGCGCATGTTTGTGGAAGTGGGAGGAAGCTGGAGAACCTGGAGAGAACCCGCACAGACAAGGGGAGAACATGCAAACTCCGTACAGAGCGGGACGCGAACCCGGAACCACCTTGCTATGCGGCGACAGCGCTATCCACTGCACCACTGTACTGTCTGGTGCAGTCACTATGAATTGAAAAAGCTTTCACTGCTCACTGAGGAAAACAGGCATATGCTAATTTTAAAACAGAATTCAGTTCCATAAACATATTACCCTCCATTTATTAAATCAGTAGTTCTGGTGACTTGGTATGTTGCCCTTGGAGCCCATACCTAACCCATTATAAAGTCTAGATCTGCTTTGTGTTTCCACTGAAGACTTTACTTGCAGGCTTCAGAATAAGTCTTTTCATATTCTCAGCAAACGGGACAAAATGGAGGAAACTTTTCTTGGTGTTGAGAAGCTGCAGTTTCTCACACTGACAATATGAGACTGTGAGCTAGACTGCTACTAAATTGGAAACATCACTTCACAACTCTGTCTCTTTTTTTTTTTTTTCACTGAATTTGTTGATTGTTTGATGCAACAATGATTTGCACAGACTTTATTTGTGATAATTCTCAGAAATCTTGCACAAGAATACAGACCAGCAGATGAATCAGGCTGTTCCTGCTGACCAATCAGTGCTTTGTTGTATTTTACCTGCAACGGAAAGAAAATTTTCTGTTGTGAACATCTACAACTTAACCATTTTAATGTGTAACTGACTGAGCCAAACCTGCTCAGTGAGAACAACACTTCACTTTCCTGGAATTCTCACCCTGAGGACTTTTACAGTAGAACTATTATAAGTACTTAGCACTTCACACGTAGCCCAACCTCCTGCTGAGTAATCTTAGGGGAGGAGAGAATGGGAGGCGAGATGTGGGAAGAGGGGAGGCTCACACCTTCTGCTGTGACAGCAAAAAAATAAATAACCAAGTTGTAATGTTAAGAGTAAAAATGTCTCCTGATTGGAGATGGTACACTCACTGTGAAGTCCCCTGCGGTTATTTGGTTGCATGCTGAATGTTTCCCTCTTCTATCACACTTTATATCTCAAGTTTATTCTTTTATCAGTCCCTGCATCCATTAATTCTTCTGGTCATCCCTTCTGTTATATTTTTCAGCCAAAGGGACGAGCAGTGAGTCGGCTGCTGGAGAGCTTTGCAGCTGATGAGGGTTTCCAGATGGATGGGAGCAGCTTCTCAGAAGAAGAGGAGGACAAGAGCAATTCATACAACAGCAAAAGCCCTGAACGTAAGAGATTTCAATTGGTGTCTTGTGACAGTGTTTGAAAACTGTAGGTTGCAGCGGTCAAATATTAATTTGACATTTACGTTTGCTTTTGTAGTTCCCAACTCAGTCCTGACCAAAGAACTCCTAACTGATGGACTGAAGGTGCTGGTCTCCAAGGAAGACGAGCTTCTGTATGCTGCTAAGGTCCACACGCTGGAGCTCCCAGACATGTAAGCAGTCAGGGCTGTTTTACGATTATTTTATGCAGCTTGAAGGATATTAAAATGGATAACAAAGAATCCTATGGTTCTAAGAGAAAAAGAGAATACAGACTGAATGGCATGTTAAATCCATGCATTCTGTTTACTTTTTAAGGAGAACAATAGATCTGACCAAAGAAAATGGATGTGTTCAGTTAATTTGCATTTGTGTAAACCCTGTAAATGTACTTCGACTATATAAATGAGTCCATCCAGTGCAATGTCCCCGACTTAAAACTGTTCAAGTGGGCAGTGTTGGCCAAGTATCAATCAAGATTTTGTAACTATATTGACCAATTCTCACCAGTAACATTTTTTAGCACAATGGTTTCATGTAATAACTTGTCTTTCATGACATTTATGGATTTTTTAATACTTCTTTTTGCTGAAAACTGAAGTATGTAGTTGTCCAGTCTGTGCATATGCATCCTTGCTAGAGGGAGTATGATTTTCCACTTTAGATCATTTTTGTTTTTCAGATTAGTATTACATGTTTGTGCTTTATCCATACACATGCAGATGCTGGCTGCTCTATATTTCTAAACCTCCATCAATCAAAAAAAGAAATGTAAACAAGTTTTATATGGATTTGAAACTTTGTGGAGTCTATAGCACAAGGAGATCAGAAGTCATCACGAGTATCCATAATGTGACTTCTTATCGCTCTTTAATCAATCATCCTTTTCTTCTTTGTATCAAAATCCCCTCATCAACAAATGCCTAGCTCAATAGAAATATGGCTCCTCTGGCTCAGGCACCAAAAGGATGCTATAACAACAGCAGAGTGGGAGTAATACATGACATGGTAGCCAGGCAAGCGTAATACAAGCATCTGAAAATAGCCTCATCTTTCTTTCTGTTGTTCTTTTTCTGTAGCTTTAGCATTGTCATAGACGGTGAAAGAGGAAACCGCCCAAGAATCTATTCATTGGAGCAACTGCTACAGGAAGCAGTAAGTTCACCCCACTTCAAAACCATCTTTGTTGCAAGAAAAAAGAGCAGCTTTTTTGTCTCCAGGGTTACTCAACACTTCTATTTCTCTTAAATATCCTTCTCATCCTCCTTGCATTTCCCCTGTCCCTTCCAGCCTTTCTGTACTTCTGCCAGTCCCTTGGCTTTATCGCTTCCTACCTTTCTTAACTGTCACTGAGATCCATCTAAACCTCTTAAATGAATATGAACATATGGAAGGCAGGATCTTTGGGGTCATGTCAGTGTCTTTTAATGTCTTTTAAGCCCATATGTGTGTGTGATTAAGATGATGCATGAAGCACCTGCATTCATTGGTATTTTGGAGGTTAAATGGAAGATGCCATGAACTTTGCATGTACTGCTGTCAAAGAAATTAACAAAAAAAACTCAAGTGAACAAAAAGAGACTCTAACGATGACCTTAAATGATCTATAAATGTTGTGCTAACTAGCTATTGAAATGCATGAACAGTATCTATTTCACAGTTAAAGTGTTTTCCCCTCTAGCATTTTAAACTCCATCTGGGGATCTTTTTCTCATTTCTCACTTTTCATGTTAAGATACAATTAAAGTTTAACAAAGTCATCCATATATAGAAATGAGACAAAATTTTATGACCAGCTAATTCTTGGCTGCTATTCATTTGAATTTATGTAACTTGAGCTTCCAGGTGTGTTTTCAGTCCAGAAAGAGGTTTAGAGTTTACAGCAGCAGCTTTTTTAACTGAGAGTTTCTAATTTTTTATGAACTAATAACAGCTGGATTACTAAAGCGATTGCCAACTTTTGAAAAAATGGCACAGGTCTCTATGTTTGCACGATACAGTGTCCAGAGATGAATATGAACAAGTGAGAAATAAATGGCTAGTAAGGCTATAGTCCGCAAATTGCTTTGGTTGCTTTGATTTTTGGAAGCATTTGGGATCATTAAATATACAACTCAATAAAAAATTTAAGAAATTATCTCTTGAACGTTTCACTGGGAAAGGGTAATTGGTTGTTTGAGCTCTAGCCCTGACAGTTTACATGTCATAGTTGTCCTTGGCCATGTCCTTGAACTCCAAATTGCTCCCAATGATTGTTCTATTGGTATGAATGGTTATCACTGTTAATGAGCAGGTGGTGCTTTGGTAGCCTCTGTCTTGTGTTGTAAATTGCATTGAGTGGTTGATGAAGGACGAGGAAGACACTGTAAATTTAGTTTATCAGTTTTAGGCTTTTCAGTGCAGAAATGTTTTATACAGTACTACTCGGCTTCTGCATCCATTCTGGCTGGTTATGAATAAAGCTATAAATGATAAAGCTGTGTGAAATGCTAAACAAAGTTTACAATAGACATGTCAATCAATTCATCAGATTTTATTTGTTTAGCCCTAATTCACAAATAACAATTTGCCACTGAGGGCTTTACAATCCGTACAGAGTAACACCCTCTATGTTTAGACCCTCGAACTGGGTTAGGAAAAACTATAAAGACCTTAACTGGGAAAAAATGAGAAACCTCTGTGAGAGCCATGGATGTATAGTATTGGAATTTCTTATTGCTTAAGTTAAATTTTTCTGAAACACACAGCTGGCATACATTTTGATGATCACCACTTATGGTTTCAATTATTGGGTAATCAAATACACCGTAATTTTTGTGAAAAACCTCTGGAACCAATTTTAAGTTAACTAAAATGAATGCATAAGATGTTGAAGCAATTTAGTTGTACTCTTTCAAAATAACAGTTTTTTGGTCAATATTAGATTTTTTTTTTTGGGAGGGGGGGTATGATTTAAAGAATACTCTTAAAAGAAATGTCCTTATTGGCCAAGAGTTACCATAGCCTTCACCTCCCCAGAAGATTGGTGCTCGCCAGGTACTAGTTGTTGGGCAGAGGAAGACCTTTCCCCTAACACATATTTTAATGTTTCCTTGCTTGTGTGATCCGACGGTCTTTTCCCTCGCTTATACAAATCTATGTCATTTTTCCCACAAAGCCTTCTCACTGTGTCTTTTTATAAGTCTCCAGGCAGTTTTATATCAAGTACTTAATGCTTATCTTAACACTCATCAGATAGCAGCTGGCTACTTTCACTTTCTTGTCTTGAATCTGGCTCAAAAGTCATTTATTTGACTCTGACACCAATGCCCCAATTTAGACTGTGCTCCATTTCCCTTCCCCTGACAGACACACACACACAGACGCACACACACACAGACCTCATCAGTCAAAGGGTCCCTTGCCATGGTAACAGTAAATGAAGGCAACCTGAAAGAGCCCCCAGTGAGTGGCGGATGCTGGGGCTGCCTGCATTGTTGGAGGGAGGATCTGGCAACCTGCAATCACAAGCCTTCTATTCAGGCCCTCTTTAGTATTACTCAGCATGTCAGGATTTACTGCATCATGGCTTCCGTTCTTTTCAGCCCTGACTGGCACATTGGCATGAGATAAGTGTCGCTTGGAAACAAGGCATAGTGGCTGCCCATGCACAATGCTCCATGGCTGTCATAGTGTGTGTGCGTGTGTGTGGTTGTGTCTGTGTGTGCCCTGTAATGAATCTTAAATGTGCTTTGGTCTCACCTACAGGTCCTGGATGTCCGTCCAGAGTCTGAGACTATGCTGAGTGAAGGAACCAGGGTGTGTGCTTACTGGAGTGAACGCTCACGCTGTTTATACCCAGGCTATGTTCGCAGAGGTGAAACATCTTCTCTTTTTCAGTGTATCCTATGTTTCATCAGCAATGCTTTTTATTGTATAAGCTTCTAATCAGTAACATTTGTCCATTTTCCTACTTGCATGCCTATTTGTATCTCTACCAGGTGGTTCATCTGATGAAGGGAAGCAAGGCGGGGTGATGGTAGAGTTTGATGATGGAGATCGAGGGAAGATCTCTCTCCCAAACATTCGTCTCTTGCCGACAGGATACCAGATTCATTGTGGGTATTTGCTCCCTGTCACAGATCATTTTTGCTGTTTACAGTGTGTTGTCCACCAAATGCTAATAATCTTCAACCGTCTAACTTGTAGGTGGGGAGTCTCCTCCTACCTTGCAGGTATCCAGTGGGACTACTGACAAAAGAAATTCTGGTCTGGAGCAGGCCCCTATCAGTGACAGACTGTCTGACAGAGTCAACAATCTCAATACTGTAATCACCAGCCAAACAGTTCACAAAAGAAGACCAGGTAAATCTTCTTAGAAAGCTTTTCACCTTCAATCTATTCGTCTGTCTGTCCGTCTGTCTACCTGCCTGCCTGCCTCTCTATCTGTCTGTATATCTACCTATCTATCTCTGTCTAATCCAATGAGTAAATTATGTAGATCTTTTACTGTTATACATGTACAAATATTTCAAATGTGTTGTGTATTTTTATAAAATATTATAAAAATACACAAAATACAAATAATATCAGGTAAATAAATACAAATCATCTGACTAATTCCATGCATTCTTGGCTAGAATACAAAATTCATTTCTGCAGATTTCTATATTTCTCTGTAAATTTGTAAGTATTGCAATTTCTCATTGTTTACATGCTTTTCAATCTTGACTCATTCGCCTAGCCCAGTTGAAGTTTTACAGCAACTGTGGAGATACTTTTTGTGTAGGTGTACCAAGCAAACATGTTAAATTCCACCATGTACAAAGAAAACAATCACTCACAATCTATTTCTAAAACATGACATTTCTATGTTCTAGGGAGACCAAAAGGTTCTGGGAAAAAACAAAAGCAACAGCAACAAGCTGAAAATGCCAGTAAAAGTCCTTTACCGTTTCTGAATTGGCCATCATTGGTCAACACCAGAAAGAGAACTTCTGACAACCTCTTTCAGCTCAATGGAGCAGCAAGGAAAGCCTTGAGAGTGAAGGAGGATGATCTGTTCCCTTTGTCTCAGACCCAGCCACCAGCAGCCACCCCAACAAAAAGCATTTTCAGCAGCAGCTCATTCGAGGTGGACTCCTTCAGCAGTATTGCAAATGGCTACTCTTTTTGTAGTAAATCTACAGGACCAGGTCCAGGCTTATCTGTAGGCCCTAGAGGTGGGCTGTATGATCAGAGGCGCAAGCAAGATGAGCTCAGTATGCCAAGAGTCAGAAAGTCTGGACAAGAGTTCTTGGTCAAGTTAGATCATGAGGGAGTAACCTCCCCCAAGACAAAGAACAGCAAGGCTCTGCTGTTGCGAAATGGATCGTCCAGTGTGACTGGTATACCAAGGACAGAGGCTTACTCACACCCGGTCCTTCTGGTTAAAGATAATAAAAAGGGTGGGGCCTCTAGGGTAGAACTTCTCGTCAAAGGAACCACACCCCAAAGAAAGCCCTCCCAATCTCTACGTTTGGGTGAATATGGTGACCTGGGCTTCAGCTACCACAGAGAGTGTCACAGCTCCTACTCTGATCTTGATGATGAAGAGGAAGAAAGGAGGAGAGCTGCACTGGCTGCAGCCTCTGGGGGACTAAGGATGGCTGGCCGCTTCCTGTCTCGTCTCTCTGCCTCCTCCTCCTCTTCTGGTTCTTCAAGTTCATCCTCGTCAGGCTCTGTCTCCAGTTCCAGCCTATGTTCTTCTGACAATGATTCTTCCTACAGCTCAGATGATGAGGACAGTTCTACACTGATGCTTCAGAGCTGTCTGTCTTCCCACCGAGGGCTCCTGCAACCATCTGAACCCTCCACTTCTTCAAGATCACACCAACCGTCCTTTGTGGCCAAAGCTGTGGCTGTTTCTAATGCCAAAGGTGCTCCACCCAACCAGGTCTCTAACAGCAAGTCCCTCAAGCGAAAAGGATACACCAGCTCCACCTCTAAACCATGTAAAGTTTTCATGAAGAAACCGAGGATGCTTCCAGATGACACCTCATTTATTCCAAGGCCCAAGATGCCTGCCTTCCTTGCAGGACGACAAATGTGGAGATGGTCAGGCGACCCAACACAGGTGAGAATAGTACTTCTTTTTGTGCTGCAAGACATTATTGTATCCAATGTAGCTAACATTAAGAAATGTCTGGTTTTCTTCAGCGGCGAGGTCTAAAGGGCAAGGCAAGAAAGCTTTTCTACAAGGCCATCGTGCGGGGCCGAGACACAGTGAGAGTTGGAGATTGTGCAGTGTTCCTGTCAGCTGGACGCCCTAACCTTCCATATGTAGGTCGAATTGAGAATTTCTGGGAATCCTGGACCTCCAGCATGGTGGTGAAAGTCAAGTGGTTCTACCACCCTGAAGAAACTAAGCTTGGAAAGAGACATAGAGATTGCAGGGTAAGCTATGATGAAGGTCTAATTTTTTTAGATTGTCAATCATTTTTAGTATGTAAAACTTTCACATGAAATGATTTTCTGTGATGGTTTTAAAATATAGAACTAACCCAGACTTTTGCCTATTCAGCATGCCCTGTACCAGTCATGTCATGAAGATGAGAATGACGTCCAGACGATCTCTCATAAGTGCCAGGTGGTGAGCAGGGAGGAGTATGAGTGTCTGACTCGAAATCAGAAACTGAACAATACCTCCCCAGACCTCTACTACCTGGCTGGGACATACGACCCTATCACTGGCCAGCTGGTCACTGCTGAAGGGGTTTCCATCCTGTGCTGAACCTCCATGAGGACACTACTGAGGACTCCTTTGGAGAAATGATAAATGGACAACATGTGTTCCTTGGGTATGCCTCATGGATCCATGGATGAAAATGGCAGCACCAAGATGTGGCTGTCTGAGGTTACACACTGGAGTTTATTGGTGTATAACCTTCATGGAAGTGAAAGACATGTCTATAACTGGTTGATCTTTTCAAAAGAATAGTTGTAAGTCTGCGTTTTCGGTGAATACAGAGAGATGTTTCACTTTAACTAATCTCTATTTAATGGATAGAAGTTACTAACAGTCGTTTTAAGACTCTTCCAGGTCCAGTCATGTGTCAAAGGAGAGCTAAGAGTGATTTAGCAAAGTACAATGAGTCTCTGTGGACCAATTAATTCAAGTTATCCTGTCCTAAGGGAATGGAAACAAAGTGAGGTGCTCCAAAAGCCTCCGCATTCTAGGGAAGGTAAAAACATGTATAGGATGTAAAGTTGATGTCTGTAAATATTTTAAATTTTTCCCAATCAAGCCATACACTTCAGTACCTCTCACCTGTCTTAACTGTTCAGGTGTACATTGTATGTACAATTTGATTATTATTGTTGTCTGTTGTCTATATGTACATAAAAGCTATTTTATATAGGAGTTTATTGTATATATGAGATGTATCTTTCCATGTTTGCGATTGATTTATTTTTATATTGGTGTAAAATACATTACGTTTTTCCTTTGCTTTGGGAAGTCAAGATTAGTGATGTTAGTGTTGCACTGCATTTGCCCTGCTGAGACAGAGACAGACAGAGCACAAACAAAGGCAGAAGGATTTAGTCTATATCAGGACAAGACACACTTTCTGAAAGAGAGGGGTCATCCTGTTTAAAAATAGGTCAAGTGGCTTTTTGTGAATTTGTTCTGTTACTTTGCATTTTTTGTTATCATATGTTATAAACACTTTTATTTATGTAACTCTCATTTAGTCATCATTATAAGGCAGATCCCACGGGACTGCAATCACGGGTCAAAAAGGATTTGAATTGAATTATAAGAGCATACCATTTCAACACAATATTTGTGTGAGGTGAGTGTCCCAGCATCATTATAATCATGTCCACACAAATCAATTTAGAACAAGACTGGGCCTCTTAATGGAAATGTGCTAAATGTGCATTGCTGTCATGAATGCATTGCGCAGCACATAATGACCTACAAAATACCAAAGTGACTTTAATATCTTTATTTAAAATTAACATATTCAAGCACCTGTACTGACTTCAGATTAGTAATTACTGGTATCTTATAGAATACTTGTCCTCCACTATGTGCATATACCTGTATATTGGCTTTGCATCGTGACAATGATTTCTTGCACACATACCTGCAATTTATTTAGTGCAAACATATACAACAAAAGGCCAACTTGGAATGTGATTATGAAGGTGAAAGTACTGACAAGGTAAGACGTAGAATACTGATAAATGTTTAAATTAATCTGTTTTGGTTTTAGTAGCCATCTGTGTCTATTTTGTACAGTACACGCACATACTCAATGCTAACTGTGAAGGACAATCAGATTCACAAAGCAATGGACTTATAATAGGTTCAATCAATCTGAAAATTACTTAAATTTATTTAATTTGTGCCAAGTACATTTTGTCTATTTTTGTCTTGTTTGATAGTCAATCTTGAGTATTCTTTGTTCACAAAGTTTTATTTTGTTCACCCACATTTTATTTATTGTCAATGTTGCTGTTCATGCCAAGAGCGCTTTATGAAAATGTGACATTGTTTTACTTGGTGTGATGTCGCATTTGCATTTCTTAAATAAAATCGGTCTTTTAGAGGCCATCTAGTGAAAAGAAATAAAGCAACACTGGATTCTTCTCATCCACAAACATCTGTGAATTAATTATTACCCTGCCTGTGTCCCCTCATCTTGCTGCACCTGCCATTTCCCATCAACCCATTCATGTCATTCATATCATCTTTGGATCCAACATATTTAAAATTCAGCTTATGAAACTGTTGAACATGTCCTGCATTAAAGACAGGTATCAAAATCCAACATGGAAAAATAATTTTAGAAAGTCTTGCTCTTTTTTAGAGGTGGCAAAAACAAACAGCGTAAGACATTTAAGAGCCTGGGTCCTTTTGGCTTGACAAATAGAAAAATTGAATGTTTTGTAATGTGACAAAATTCATCACTTTTGAAAGAAAGACATCCAAGTTTTCATACAAGCAACAGATAGACCCAAAATTAATACTAAAGAGACACATTTTTCAGAAAATAATCCTGCTCGCTTGCCTTGGTACTGTTTTCTGCAGATACAAATTTAGGTAGACTTAACACAAATGAGTGTGTGAAGCTTGTCATAAATCCATTAGTATTATATGCTCATAAAGAAGATGAGTCAAGCAGTCAAGGTTCTCTATGAGTCATGCTTTGGAACATTTTCTTGTTGTACTATTTATTCTAAATATCACACATTTCACTGTTAAGTAATTCCAGCCTCCACCTGTTCTAGTTTCTTATTAAAAGATGCAGTGATGGCAGCTTTTACCTCCTATTGTATTATAGCTTATTTATAAGTATATGTTCTCAGCTCTGCTCTTATTGTCCACAGAAAAAGCTTCCTGGGTTGATTCAAGGAGCACCAGCAATCACAGAAGTTGTTTTTTTTTTTGTTTTTGTTTTTTTGGGGGGAGGGGGTTGTTTTTACAAATTTGGAGTATAAATTCTCTGATGGAAGTGTCGCCTTCCTTATACTATACCTAAGCTTATACCTAAGATACATTTTTATCCAGAGCCCTTGAGCAGGTCAGCACTCAGTGTCTTCATAAAAAAAAGACATGTAAACATGCAAACATTTCTATAAATTAATTTGTAATATATTATTAAGATTTTTTATTTTATGAATGAAATGGCATGAGTATGAAAGAGTATTTATTTAACTTGAATGTTGAAAATATTGGGATTTCTATATGCTTTTCTCACAACCTCTAAATACAGTACAGTAAAGGCCAGATGTAAAGGAGACTGCTCTCTAGTGGGATACAAACCACATTACACTTGTGTGCTTATTTTCACATTTTTATATCCTTAGAAATAGCAGATTGCCTGTAACTCATAAAATTGCAATGTATTTAGCAATTTGATAAATATTAAATTTAAAATTTATTGAGCAATTTTTTTTTGTTCATTGCTACCTGTCTACTTACTCTTATGGTTGAGGGTTGAACCAGCTGTGATAAAGGTAGGAGGAAGGATCTGTTTATTAAATGATAACAGACTAATTCATCCAGAATGAGGAGAAAAAATATGGCAATATATGTCACAGAAAGAAATACATTGTAAAGAGAAGGTTTCTTTTCAGTATTGTACAGCCCTAACCTACAGCCTACCATATTTGCATTCATGCTCACCACTGGCTGCGCCTGAAGGAGACACAATATGGGTCGGTGACCTTTCTCTACCAGCCCTCAGGGTCTTCTTGTTCTCTATGGAGCCAAAGCCACACCACCCCTCCCACTAATGCCAAAACAGGGGTTAATGGGCACATCAATCATCTTCAACTGCAGCCGACTGAACACAAACAACTCTATTTACCACTATAACCTTAAGTGTTGACTATGGCCACTGCCCTGTGCTTGAGCCATGGCACTTCTTGCATCAGCGGCATGGGGGTAGAAGGGAAGCTACTCACCACTGGAGCTGAGGATGGGGTTACATGTGATGAAAGGGTTCAGGTCAGTAGTTTATTTTGAGAGGGTTTCGCATCATTACTCCTCTGTGCTTACAGCAGTTAAGCTAAAACTAATCAGGAATTTAATCATGCGCTGCAATTTAAGCCAATCAAGCATGTTGGATGTGTGGGCAAGATAATAGATGACAACAGGGACAGTGCACCAAAGTTTTCATCTGCTTTCCACATTTTTTAGTCTCTAACCTGTGATCTGTTACCTCTCACCTGACAGTCTATTCTGCTTGATTTTCTTTTCAATGCCTGTCTGGTTCAGCCTGCTCAGTATCCAGACTGCGTTGCTCAGTGTCAACAGGAGGAATGCTTTCCTGCACAAATATCTGCACCTCATAAATGTCTTGCCCTCTGCTTGACACTGTCTGGCCTCTAACTGTGAGGGGGTTGAACAGGGGACAGCCAGCTCAGTCCGTGTGTGTGTGTGTGTGTGTGTGTGTGTGTGTGTGTGTGTGTGTGTGTGTGTGTGTGTGTGTGTGTGTGTGTGTGTGTGAATGAGTGAGTGAGTGAGTGAGTGAGTGAGTGAGTGAGTGAGTGAGTGAGTGAGTGAGTGAGTGAGTGAGTGAGTGAGTGAGTGAGTGAGTGAGTGAGAAGCACAAAGGTTGAGGTGAGGTCATCTTGACAAGGTGCTGGGAGAAGTGAGCAGGACAAACAGATCGCTCCAAAACGGACTGCTTCTTCTAAAGCTGTGATCATTCATTTTGGTCATATCAGTCATGAAGCATGAAAAGTGTAGAATATCACACTGGTTGCAGAAGTAATATCAACGCATCCAAGCTACTCTCTTTCGAAGTGGCACAAAAGTGCAGCATCAGGATGAAAAATTGGAAGTGTTTGACATCTATGTTCAAATTCATGCAATCGCTGAAGTTAAAGAGTTAGACACGACAGAAATATAGATGTGTAATATCTACAAGTATGAATATAAAAGAGGGAAATTACATATATGACATACTGTATATGATAGTGGATCTGTTGCTGTTACATTGTAAACTACCCTGCATATAGGTAATATGTGTAGTTTTATAGTTTTTCTATGAGTAAAACTTCTACAAGGTAAAAGTATGTGCATGTTTACAAGATGCATTTTGATGGAGTGAACTGTCTTCTGTTAGCAGAAACCTAAACTTCCTCATAGGATTATCCTGGACTCATGCATACTCCTGTGCTACACAGACACACATGCCAACACACACTCAACTCACACTAACTGTGCTGTGTCCAGTCATGCCACCCCTAATCCATTTTCTGTTGCTCATTATTAGTAGCTTGTAAAGATTCCCTATCAGCCATGCTAAAAAGAGCTTTTCACAGTATTACATGGGATTACTATTGCTCCTCGCTACATATGTTGCTAGCAAACGCTGATGTAGTATCAACACCAAAATATCAAGAAATGCATGGCTCAGCATCAGGGTCTTCTCTTTTCTTTTGGATGGATAAGATAGTGTTGCAAAATTATCCCTCCTGTTTCTAAGTTTTTACATTCTATGCAATTTATAGAAGATGAAACTCATGTTTTCAAACTATTTCAGATACAGTATTTGGCCTAAAGTGCTCACTCATAATGTATTTATCCAGCTTGGCAGCAATCACAGAACACTGCACAATCAGGCAATGCATTTTTTAAAAACATATCTAGTTTTTTTTTTTTTTTTTTCATATGCAGGTGAATACAAAATGTCAAACATTTCCACGCCTCAATTTTGTGTATGTGACCTTGTTGTGAAGAAAAAGGAAAAGGATGACAAGAAGTCAGTATTAGTCGGCTGGGCACAGTCAGAGGGGCTGTGACCCAGCATCCAACCTTTCTGCTGCGCGATAATGCTGTGCCATCAACTGTAGGTGTTTTCTCACAGCCAAAAAATAGAAAAGCCAGGTGCTTTCTCTTATTTTTAAAAAAGGCATGATTTCTGGAAACTCACTAAATCTTACAAATGAACATTTAAACCTCCTACGATGGGGTTCAACATAAGCAGGCTCAATTTTTGTAAAAATTTGTTACATCAAAATCAAAATATCTTTTGAAAGTGAGGACAGACTACAACACAACAACTCCTTGATTTTCACACCATCCAATCTAGTAATGTTTGTGCATTCCAGTGTTGCCAACCTCTCTGTCTAGTTCTCTGGGGGTGTTTACCCCATTTCACGTCAGCAGTGGAGCATCTCCCGCTGTCCCATCTCTGTTTACATTGCACTTCTCCTCTATTTACTCAGAGCTCCAGTGCCCTGGTGCACCGCGCTCCAAACAGCTGTTCCATTATGGAGCGAGCAGGCGCTTCCACCGCACAGCGCTTCCACACAGCTCACTCTGACAGCCCACCATGGTCGCTACCGTGAGGACTGCCGTGTTCCACTCGCACGCCTGCCATTGTTGCCATAAAGCTCAGTCTCCCTCAGTGCCAGAGTGGCTTATGGGTATAGAGTCAGTAAGGGAAACCGTCAGAGATTATCTTCAAACCACAAGACAAATTTGCCAAGTTCATCTTTTGATTAAGTGTCTCCGTTTGGGATGCAGTTAAGGGGTGATTTAAACCAGCAGTAATCATATCCATATGATCTAGAGTAAACTGGCACAAACATCTTCACAATAAAACAGGGATTTTATAGTATGTCATTACAAAACAAGCTGCATTTTCATCATTTTGGCACATTCTCTGTAAGCACCCAATATATCCTACTCATACAAGACATTATCCATAACGGCCATTATCCCGCAGAGCATGATGATCCTTCCGCTGAAACGCTTTGCCTGGCTCTCTGTCAGAGAAAAGAAAGAGTATTGTCTAACTGACGGCCTTAGGGTCAAACTATACCATGAATCTCGAGTGAATTATTTTTACCCTTTGTATGTTCTTTTTCTTGCTGGTGTGCACAGCTGGTGCTGAGTCAGGAGACAGGAAACCAGGGAGAAAGGCCACCAAGCATCCCCAGGCTCCCGGCGGACCCCTCCAGGGCCGTGTGGCTGCTGTGACAGGAGACACTCCATTTATCACAACACAATAGCTACTGCTTTAGACCACTGGAATATGGATGTATTTAGGTCTACATGTTGCTTGGTGTCTGTAAGTAATAGAGTATGAGTGACATCAATGTGCATGTATGTGTACTTTTCAAGTTTTTCTGCATGATTGGAGGTTTGTATTTTGCGTGACATATAATACTTCAACAGATACCAAACGATCATCAGACTGATTCACAGGTGGGGCTGATCTCTTCTATTCTGGATAAATTCCTTTGAGGGGGTGGGGGGTGGGGGGTGTCACGTCTTGGTCTGAAAATGATCAGCCAGCATCTCCCAACAGGTGAAGAAGGCTCTACAACAGTCAATGTAGGAAGTTAAAGCAGTAACGACTGCTCATAAACATTTACCGAGCCGCCATCAGGAGCCTCCTGAACTCCTGCTTCAGAGCGTGACACAGCAGCTGTGGCTCAGCATGTCATCAGGATCTCACTATCACCACCACGTATGCCAGCAAGCTACAAAAGAATCTGGGCTTTATTAGAAAAGACCAAACTTATTATACACACTGCCTGTTTGCCCCCCTCCTAATTGAAAGACGATAAATAAAAAGTATACCAAATGACTGAAAGTCATCCACGTACACTAGTCACTAGTTCATGCATTTTTTGATTGTTTCTCCTAGTTTTCAGTATTTCTTATATTTGCAACATTTGCTTTTTTGTATGACCACTGGCCTTCTATGTACAGTACACAGAAATGTTATCTTTCTCATTATCTCTCGCTTATCGCATATGAATTTAATTAGCTGTATATTTGATAAAATCCACATTGTTGAGCTCCAAAATGTATTTTTATCGTTCCCTTCTTTTTTGTTACAATGAAAGAAGCATGACAGAAAAAAATACACAATGCACAAAAGCATGAAGACAGCAAAAAAAAAAGAAACTCAAAAAAAGTATCTGATATCATGAGACATATGAGGTCAAAAAACAACCAACGCATTGTCAAACATTCACTCTACAACTCTCAGGGTGGTGAGGGCACATGTACAGCATTGGCTGGCCCAGCTTTGTAGCTGCCTCACTCAATGAAAAGGGATAGCAGTGTGTGTAATGGCACAAGTGGTGAGCACGCATATTAAAAAGAGAGGCACACAGAGAGAGAGAGCATCAAGTCATGCATGCCCATGTGTGTGTATAAAAGTGCCATTCATAGCAGGATATAAGTAAAAGAATTTTGCCCAGCTGCCAGGTCCCCAATGCCTTAAACACATGGATGTCTCTCCTCTCATTACTGGAACACATCTAGCACTTTAAAAATATACAATCTGCTTAGATACTATGCAGTCATAAGCTCCATGACTTACACTTGGACATCTTATCAAAATGAGTTGAAGCCCTGCAGCAAATAAGCCCTGCTTTGATCAGACATTTTGGAGTCATCTCTCATTTTCTTCAAACAAATCCAAAAGGTTTGGTGTGCTAAATTTGAAACAAACTAAAAGCATTAAGTGCACCTTGTGATACAGGGAAGAGGAACGAAGCATATATGTGCTGTGTTTAATAAAGGCTGAAAACAACCTGAATGTGTGACCAAGGAAGAGAAATTAGAGAAAATGTCAAGGAGTCAGAGAGGAGCGAAGGAAGATCACAGCGTGCGTGAGGCACCCTTTCAGATCAAGTGACAAACATCTCTTCAGACCTGGCAGAGGCAAATCAACACCCATCCACTGAATGAGCCTGTGGCAGTTGTTATATGCAGAGACTCAATATAGCCTTACAGAGGGGGACTGAAAGAAAAGGTGAATGAATGAATGAAAGACAGAAAAAAATCAGTCATTGAACAGTAGGGGAGAAAGCAATGACAAAATAAAGACAACACACAAGAAAGAAAATGACGCATAAATTGACCACTTCAGCTTGTGGAGCCACAATGAAGCTTCACCCAGGGGCAATCTCATCGTCTGGATCTCGATGGGATTGATCTCCCAAGTGAGAACTGCAGTCCACCTACCTAAACAAGCCCTGTTTTCCACACAATGTCTCAGATTAGATCAGTAGAAAAAGCTTTTCGGTGGTACATTGATGTACATAAGTGCAGAAAGCTGGGTGGGATTCATTCCTACACAGAATTTTTAGAGACATTATGAGACATGTCACATGTGCAAGGCAGATTCTTTTACTCACTTGTAATGTGTAACTTAAGTCAGACAGAGAATTACTCAGCTGCTACCAGGCATTTGTACAGGAAATCACCAGCTTTGAATACATTAACTTGTAAGACTTCAGCCAAATGGGCTTGATAACATCATATAGTCTAGCAACTTGAGATTTAAATACATTTACAGCAATGGGCATATCTGCTTTTTAATCCTGTGTGATTTCAAGCCTTGAGGCAAGGCTTCTCTGTCATCTCTGCCCACTCAGCTCCACTTCCTTTCATGCTATCCTGACCATAGGAACCAAATCAGAGACTCAAGATGGCCTTTATCTGGGGTCTATTGGCCGGTGTCGGCTTACAGGCCCCACTCTGTACACACAGCACATTATGGAAGTTTTAATAGGTGATCGGAGCAGCTGTTGCCAGCACAACGTTGATTTACTGTGGCTAAGAGAGAGCTTAATGACTACTGAGGCAGACAGCTCTTAACCCTTTCATGTACGTTGGGTAATGTAAGAGGATCAGGTAGCCCCCCAGGGATCGTTACATGTCCGCTCATACGCTAACATAAGCACACACTAGTGCAAACACTTTTGGGATACAATTACATCCTCCAACAGCTCCTAAATAAGAAGGCACGCCAATCACTATTAAACAGTAGAAACCTAACATGGTGGTTTGACTTGTGCAAGTAGTTGTGACTTGTAGGTCCGCGCATGAACACATCAACACACGAAAGCACAAACAGCCTCAGTAGGCTTAGCACTTCAGCAGAGCAACCGGAGTACTTATGCACAGGCTAGCGCTATTCAGACCATCCGATCCATCTCAGGGGTCAAAGGGTGCAAATTCTGTTGGCACCTAAAGGACACCAATACCCTCTTCTCAATGGTAGGTTCTAACATCATAGCTGTGTAAACAACGGAGGCAAATTAAATATCAGGTGACTTAAAGCCTTCCACAGTTCTGCCAGCAGCTCTATGAGGATGTTCCTACCGTGGTGCTCTTAGCTGACATCATCAGAAATGTTGCAATTCATCCTGAGGTTGAAGTTTCAATCAAAATCATCAATATCAACCACCAAGCCTGAGTATTTTGCACAGAGAAATATCCACAGAGATTTATGTGTTGTAATCATTGCTTTAACAGCTGCATATCTCAACCAGCCTACTGTTCTGCACCTCAATATGAACCTCCAGCCTGGGCCCCATTAACCCATCGAAGAATAATGACCAAATAGTTTGATTGCTCTCCAAGACCGGCCAGGATGTAATCAAGTGCAGATGAAACTAAAATGCTTTCTATTCCAGTAAGGATGTTTCCCAAAAGTACACAGATTATGTTAAAGCAGGTATTGGGACTGGGACCGACGTTGGGCTTCCAGCACCAGCCAAGTCACCGTCTGCAAATGCCAAATGAGACGATGCCAGGCACTTCCTGCTGTAAACGGTCGAACTGCAAACGGGGAGAGGGGAGGAAACCTCTGAATGAAAAACAACAGGAGACCCAGAGAAGACCCAGTTGCTCAATGAAAATTTCTCCAGCAAACAAATGTGCTCAATTTGTCAGACAAGCTACTGTGGTCTGTGCAAGGGAAATATGTGTGTGTGTGCGTGTGTGTGTGCGTGTTGAGACAAATGGCATCTCTGTGCAGATGAACACATAGCAAGTGCTCTGGGCTTATGGAGACAGACGTTGGATATGCTACAGCTTGGCTGAGTTCACACTACATAATAAGGGCTCCCTCGCCTTTCTGTGTCTCTCCTCCCACACATTGTTCCGTTTATTCCAACTGCTGTCCTAAACTTTTTGTCTTCACGCCAGTTTCATTCGTGAACAATGTCAATATTGACCACACATGTTGTTATGACTCACTGTCGCAGCACTGACTTTTATCCTGGTGTGTAGTCTCTTTCTGTAACAAGACGGTTTTGTTTTGTCCGAACACCAGTGATTATCTCTATAGACACTGTTTAAGTAATTTTACTTTTTTTGACTAGCTGGTTACTACAACAATGCGCAGCACAGTGGCACAGTGGGTAGCGCTGTCACCTCACGGCCAGAAGCTTCCGAGTTCAATTTCTTTATGTGTTGAGTTTGCATGTTCTCCCCTTGTCTGCGATTTTTTCTCTGGGCTCTCTGGCTTCCTCCCACCTCCAAAAACATGCAGCAATGGCAATCATCCCTTCTACAAGAAAGTGGATGGATGGACACACTACGAACATATCCTTAGTTCCCAATATTTATGCAATTATGTATAGAAAGTCCTCTTTTTCAAGTTCTGTACGTGGGACTACAGTAAAAAATGAGGGCGGACAAATTTGATGCAATGTATGTCTAACTCTGGCAGAGTGCAAGAGATTGTGTACAAACTCCCTGAATGAACGCGAGAAGAATTTGAAAAATATGTGTTTGCGAATAAACGGATGCATGCGTGCACATGTACACAAATGAAAAACACACACACATGACATTGGTGACTATTTGCTCCACGTGCAAGTACACATCCACCTAGACGTGAGCTCACTCATGCTAAAAAGCACGCTTTTACAGACGGACGCACACACCCGTCATTATAATTCACATGATCATTCCCTTTAAGGAAGGGAAGAGACAGGGAATTGTCAGAATGACAGAAGCTGAGGCCTCATGTTAGCCCTGCTGTCAGAGCCAGTGAGCAAAGGATGACATTAACATGAGTCCTCCTGTCCCTTATACCCCCCCCCCCCCCCCGTCTGCACCCAAACCACAGCCCAGTCTGTGCTCAGCTCTATGCAACATCCAGCAGTCTGCAGTTTAATCACTGTGAAAACAGCCTTTATTGCTTACCTATTTACAAGCTGCCTTCCTTAGGAGTTGAGGTATCTTTGTCAGTAATGTATTGCACTGGCAGAGATGTAACCTCCAATTAAGTTATACCACCTCCTCCTCTCTTTGCATGATCAGTTCTCTCTCCACTCAATTAGGAAGGGAGGGGGGCGGTTTAACAAGTTTGAATCGTTCTAAAAACAAATGACAGCCTACAAAACAAATGTGGCATTACAACTGAGTATTAAAAGGCTTGACATTTACCGAGGCTCATTTATACGGCTGCCCGTACTTAGCTCACTGGCAGCCCCCATTACGATGGGTACAGTAGGAGCGAGAGGGCCGGGGCTGGGATTGGGCCTGGCAAACATGGTAGGGTGAGCCGTTAACAGCCTGTGGGAGGATCGTCCTGTAAATGAATGAACACCTGGATTAATGGGGTCAGTGAGCTGCTGAGGAAGGAAATTTCCAGCCAAGGCAACCATTTTACATTTTACTTTTACTGCACATCTCGAGGAGCGTTTTACTCTGCTGGTTTTACAGAGGGCAGCAGGAGGGTTCCACCAGGGGGACGAGGGAAAAAGGGATGGAAATTTCTTCAACTCTGCGTATTGTAGCCTGGATAGGATCAGTGATGGCGCTACTTATACAGCAATCAGTGTGCGTAGTGGCATTTCAATAGGTATTTGCAAGAGATCACTAATTAAATGTAATCTTTAAGGAAACGTAGAAATACTGATTTTACTGGTAAGTGAAGGACCCTCACTCTTGTCTGAAGGTGTTGTGTGGTCGACGCTGACAACTGGAGGGTGTGCTGGCCCTTTAAGTGGAGCTCCATAGGTTTAACAGGCTATTAGATGAAGTTTAAAGGTGTATGGATGGCAGACTGAAAAATGGTCTTATCTAAAAAATGTCCAGGGCAGATATGAATGAAATAATCACGCCTGGCACGTTAATAAACAACCAATCCCTGGGGGGGAGACCTCAGCTCACCATTTGATTTTGTGTGTGAATGTCTGTATGAATGTCTGTGTCTTTGCAACCCCTTTCAATTGTAATTGTTTTGTTAGTTTGTTTCTTTTAGGGGTAACAACAAAGTTTCTTTTTTCTTTTTTTTTGGATTTATAAAACTTAATTTCCTTTAAACCAGGACCTCCAGTAGTGTATTTGGCACAGGAACGGAGAGGTAGCAGTTAGAAAAAAATAGAAAAGATGAGAGGACAACAAGAAACAATAAGCAGGGGAACAATTTAAGAAGTCCATTTATGTGTACGAGTTTAACTGTATTCAGCTCGGCCTCAGAGGCAGCACATCCTTATCAAAGTTGTTTTCTGGTGTTTGCAGAAAGCAGTAGAAAATGGAAATGACAGCAGAAACTAACAAAAATGTGTTTTACAGTACTGTTTGGTCATCGTTCAACAAACTTTCATCTCAAATCACTTCTTTGTAAAATCTTATGATACTTTTTAATCAAATTTACATATTGACATATCAATCAAAAAATAAACTACGTGAAGATGGTTTCTAATCATGATCATGTATTAATAAACATGTTTCAGGTTTCTGACTGATAAGACATTCTATCATCGATGCCCATGAGATCAGAGTCAAAATCAATTTACAATAATGTGTCATGAATTAATTCAGCTTCTTCGTGTTCAACTAGCCAAGCCACCCTTTTCTTTTAAGGAAGGCCGAGGAGAATATTGACAATCCTCACAAAAAATGCCTCTCGTAAAATAATAACCTTAGGAACACAGAAACCCTAATTTGTGTGATAACACAAGCTAATGTGTAGTCAACAACACCATCTACTGGACACACATTCAGCACCTCAAGTCCTCATCCATGTGTAATTGAAACTGAAACTCAACTGGACCAGCACTGTAATTCAATGTTCCCAAATGGGTATCTAAATGTAATATTTGGTGTCTGTAAGCAAAGTTTTGGGATTTGTTATAGACTTAAGTATCAGCTGAATTGGATCTTATATCCATGACTGAGCAGATTCCTATAATTTGAGGTCAAGATTTTCAAGACATTTTAAGGTAGTACTTCTTAAATTTTGAAGTTAATTCAGTGTAGACATATTTCATTCTTGAGAAAAATATCTTCATTAGTTTTATAAAATAAGGAGAACATAGAGAAATTTGACACATGGAGAAATGACAAATACGTAAAGCTCGTTACCACCAAAAGCAGTCAAGTAGTAGTGGGCACCCACTGTATGTCCATTAGGGTGTAAATTCACTGAGAGGAATCAGACATAGTCACATTCTCCCTTTTCGACATTGAAGCTAATTCTTACCAAAGACAAAGAAGCTACAGATTGTTCTGTTGGTGAGACACACATCTTAAACACAGCAGCACAGAAAATCTACACAATCAACCAATTCAGAGTGGGCACCATTTAAGTGGTGGCCTATTGGTGTCCTGCATTCTGCCTGCTTTGTTTTGTCATTCCCTGCCTTGTCTCTTCATCCCCTATTGTCCAGTCTGGCCAGTGACCATTTGCGTAGGCTTTAAACATCAAAGTGTTACTTATAATTCTGATCACAAATATTAAAACAAACAAACAAAAAAATGTATTCACCGTTTATGGAGGTAGACACCATAATTTAATGGGGTCTATTCTGGCCAAAGAACCTTCCTCCCATTAAGTGTTCAAATTCTATTTAGTAGATTAAACATAAACCTGCAGACAAACTAACAAAAGAAACATATATACAGTCAACACTTTGTTCTGTGTTCAGTTTGCCTTTTTCTTTCAAGGAGTTTAAACAGAAGTTCCTGAATATTATCATATTTTTTGGAGTTATGTAATTTAAATTGTTTCGTTTAAACTTAAATTAGATCAATTTATATTTACTGCGTTGCACTGGTGTGTTTGGAATGTTCCTTGCCTTTCGCCGGTAAGTCAGCTGGGATAGGTTCCAGGAACCCCTGTGACCCGCAAACGATGAATAAGCAATCAGGAAGTTGAATAAATGAATGAATTATACTGTATTATATTTACAAGTATCTTTATAAAATGTGAAGTAATGAATCTCCTTTCCACTTTCCTCAGTAGCAGGTATTGAAAACTATCCAGACATGTTTCTGCAGAGCATTATAAATCAACAGCGAATATAACCACTCACACTAAATACAAACACTTCATTTCTTCTTCTTGCTTTTGTTTATATTTACAAAAATGTATAATGCCAAACAATTGCGATTTGTGAGGTCACAAGGACCATGCATTTTGATGACCAAAGATCAATCCATTTATTTTTATTTGATGAGAACATGTATGTCCAGTGTCATGAAATTCCCTTTAGGCATTCCTGGTTTATCACTTGACACTGACCGCTGACAGTATGAAGGGCGTGAGGTCACAAAAAATTGGACGTGTTGTCTTATACCACAATATACTGTATAACTCAGTTATTCCTTCATTCCACGAAAATATTTGTGGTATTTTATCATCAAATAAATTGTATCAAGACATCCATGACATATAGTGTTCATAAGAAAATGACATATGATGATCCATCCAGACAATCAGAGAACATAATGCCTCTAGCTATCACCACTGCAGAGGCAGAAGAACAATAGTAGAAATCAATGCAACCCTATGCTGAGATATGAATTTAATATTCTGCATGGGTCAAACTTCACAAGGATAGTATCAGTTTTGTCCATATGGACGCTCCATGAAACAGTAAGTTTCTTTTAAAGTCAAAGAAAATTCCTGATGAGATCTCTCAACTCAAACCCAGATCCCTCAAGAGTTGTGACTAGGTTAATGTCACAGGTAATGTAACATTCCATGGACTATAAAAAGTAAACTTAACTTTCACAACGGGAACAACACTGGGTATGTACTGTAGATGTATATATAATTTATCCTGAATACAGCAGCTCACATTATAACAGGAGCCACCACGAAGTGATCACATTGCACCTGTGCTAACTTCTCTGCCCTGCTTAAAGTCAGACTAGAACTAAAATTCTTCTCCCTCTGACTTTTAAATCCGTTAACAGCCAGTCCACACCATATTTTGAAGAGCAGATTGTGCCATATTGTCCCACTAGAACTCAGTGGTCCCAACATACCAACCTGCTTGTGGTTCTAAAAATTTCTAAAGGCAAACTAGGGGACTTTAGTTATCAAGCTCCTTTATTGTTTGATCAGCTCGCTGATTGGGTTTGTGAGGCAGACACCATCTCCATGTTCAAGAGTAGGTTGAAGACTTCCCTTTATAGTCTATAGTTAATCCATCCCATAGCTGTGCTGTTACAGGCCTAAACTGCTGGGGGAACCTCCCATGACACACTAAGCTCCTCCCTCTCCATCTGCCTCTAAATCTGCATACTCACAATCCATCAATCCATGTCACTAACTGGTTTTCTTCCCTGTAGTTTTTTGCTCTCTCTCCTTCTGTTATCCCTCCATCTGTCTCCGTCTGCAGGTCCTTCTGTCCATGGAAGCTGCAGAAGTTGGACCTGTGATTGTTGCCCATCATCAGCCCAAATGTTATCATCACTGCTAGCATTAACAGCTGTAGTTTCAGTATTTAATGTATGGGATCTCTCTAATCATCTTCATCAGCAGTTTCCTCCACATTTTATGAACAAATGTATTGATTAATAACAACACTATGTCAACTCCTCTTTCTGTCTCTGCCTCCTCTGTGTTATTGTGTCTATGTCATTCTCTCTCTCCCTCTGTTTGAGTCTCCGTCTTTGTCCCTGCCTCTGTCTGTTCATTTGTGTCATTGTCTTTCTGACTTGGTACCTCTTTTCAAAGTACATGTTTATTTTGAAAATAAACATGTGTTTTGTATTCTCTTTCCCTCCACCCAACTGGTAAGGGCACTATGAGTCTTGGGTTCTGCTCGAGGTTCCTGCCTGTTGCAGGTCTTTCAGTGCTCTACTTGGAAAGCGGCTTCAGGTAACTTTATGTTTTGATCTGGTTCTATAGAAATAAAAATGAATTGAATGAAATAACTCTTGAATTATTGCTGGTTTGTCTTTTTTCATCATGACACTTCTACCACCAGAAATAAGCCACCACTGTGAGCTGATAATACAATGCTGCCACCCAGTGAGAACAAGGTGAAAATGCATGAAAAAATAATATTAAGCTTTTCCCCCTTTTATTGTCTTGTGGCTATCCACACATTTCAAATGAAGATCAGAAGGAGATACGTTCTGATAAACAGACAATTTTAGGTTTTGATGGTTGATGATCAGGCTTTCAGACGTTACGCATTTTTGGAAAATTATAAAATTACTTCAAATAAAAAACATCTAAAAACACACTATTAATTACAGTAAATCAAGAGGAGCTCACCTAAGATCAGAACGCCTGTCTTATTAGGTAGATTTGAGGTGCTGCTCTATTGCAAAACTATTCTGCACTTTATCAGCTTCATATCGATGGTTCCCACACACTTTACAGGACCAAAATGTTATACTTACAATAATAAGATTTTCTGTGTATGCATGATATATTAATTATGTCAAGCTCATGATGGTGACACTGACATCCCACAATTTAGTGGGAACCCAGATTTTCTGTATATTGAAGTTAAGTTAAATGATTTTAGGTTATGACTGATCTGGAAAGCAGCACACACTTCCAGACTCTGTCTCCTTCATAAGGCATTCGAGTAAGTGTACTTTATTCATCCCCATTCACAGTAGTGCGCTCCATTGCTCACATGAAAGCAATAATGCAATGCACAAAAAAAGGAGTCATCCCCTTCATTGGTTAACAGTATTGCTTTATCAGTTTTTAAAAGTCAGAGAACAGATACAATCTCAAATTCTGGTGTCAACCAGATATGTGGGGTGTTTCCATGTGTTCTGAGCAATTTCACATTGACTTGGGTTGTATGTTAGTGAGAGAACAGGGCATGTTGTGCCATGTTTTATAGCAAAGCATGATGTTATAGACTTACACCTTTTGTAAGGGTGAAACCTTACAAAAACGTTCTTTTACAGCATGACAGAATTCTGAAACTCTCATTTTGTATGACCATTTACCAGAAGTTTGTATTCACTTCATTTGACAGATTTGTAACAGATTTGAGAACCGTATTGTGCCAGATTTGAAAACAGTGCCAACTTTGAAATAGAACAGCACCAGGTGAATTCCCTTCAGAGACACATATTCCATTCCAAATTACATATCTATTTAATTAACAAACACCATATATTGTCTTTATGATACTGTTTCTGCTTCACAAACATCCCCAGGAACCTTTGTGAAAGAGGATGGTAATGCTCTTATAGAGACTGATCCCAGTGTGTACTGTGACAAAGGTCATGTGACATTAAGTGGCATCCTCATTGTCATTTGACTCATGAAATAAAAAAGGTGGATCCGGAAGGATTTTAAAGAAGACAACAAGAATCAGCAATGGTGAAAGGTGAGGAAGAAAGGCAAATGGGTGAAGCGTGTATATTCAAATGTGTCATTCAAATTCCTCCTTGAGAAACTCCCATAAAAAAATGTAAATGTCCCCCAAGACATAGAGCATACATAATACAGCTGTACAGCTCCTGGACCTGCAAGCTACAGCAATAATTTTACTAAGGAGACCTTTGTACTACACACAGTCAGTCAGACATGCACTGAACCCCTGCTTAAGGCAATGTGACAGAGGCTCTTTGTAGAGACAATATCAGTACTTACATTAATGACTGCAAAGGAAGAAAGCTATGTTTATATTTTCTCAAACTTAAATTTATTTCAAAGGTCTCAAAGGACAAGCAGTGGAGTCAAACAAAAAGCCTTTACACTATATATTTTTTAATTAGCTGGCAGATCAGGCTTGATTAATCCTAGGGCTGAAAGGCATGTCTGCTAGCATACAGACCTGAGCATGACAGAAACATTAGATAGGAAGTTGTATTCACAAGTAAGTGTGTCACGTGAGTTAGTGGGAAGGGCGACAAAGAGTGGCGGAAAAGAAAGGAAGAACTGAAAACAAGAAGAAGATAAAGAAATAGAGAATGAATCTGTGCGAGGGTGTTACAGGAAAGGAAAGGGAGGAGGGGAGGTTCATGGTTGGTGCACTACTTTGTGACGTCAGCGGCTTTTTGGATTGAGGCACAGTGTCCTGCTGATTTTAATCCTGACTCATTAAGGAACAGAGAGCAAGTGCCTGTGCAAACCCTCTAGGAAAGGATAGAAAGTGACAGAAGGAAGGAACACTGCACAGTCTACAAACGGAGATCAGTGGAGATAATTTACGACTTGAAAGACAGAAGAGGAGGAGAGAACTCAAGCATTTTAATTTGGCTTTTCAGTCTCATGTCTGCTTTCCCTCATCACCCTTTCCCTTGTTTGTCTTAAACCTCTTTCCTTACAACCTCTTTGTGTGGTCTGTTCAAGCATGGCTCCAAATGGAGTTACCAAACCCCTGAAGCTGCAGTTTGGCCTGATCAACTATGAGAACCGGTACCTGACAGCTGAGTCATTTGGGTATAAGATCAACGCCTCTGGCACCAGCATGAAAAAGAAACAGATATGGACCTTGGAACACGATGACGAAAATGGTCAAGTGGTGTTCCTTCGCAGCCACTTCGGGCGTTACTTGGCCTCTGACAAAGATGGAAAGATCATATGTGAAGCAGAAAAGCCTGATCCTGAATGCCGTTTTCTTATTGTACCCCAGTCTGATGGTCGCTGGGCACTGCAATCAGAGCTTTATGAACGCTACTTTGGAGGATCGGCTGACTACCTGTCCTGCTTTGCCCAAGCCATTGGGGAGCAAGAGCTTTGGGCTGTCCATTTGGCTTCACACCCACAGGCTAGCTTGCTCAGTGTGGCACGTAAGCGTTATGCCCACCTGTCTGCTTCTGATGGGGAGATTTCAGTGGACAGCAACATTCCCTGGGGAGTAGTCTCCCTGGTCACCTTGGTATATCTGGATGGCAAGTACTGCCTGAAGACATGCGACAGCCGTTTCCTCAGCAATGACGGCAAATTGGTGAAAGAGAGCACCAATACTACTTGCTTCACACTAGAGCTGAAATCTGGCAAGTTGGCTTTTAAGGATTGTGATGGAAAATATCTGACGGTGGGTCCAACTGGAACGCTGCGCTCTGGTAGATGCTCAAAGCCTGGAAAAGACGAGCTGTTCGATCTGGAGGAGAGTCACCCACAAGTAGTCTTTCAAGCCGCCAATAAAAGATTTGTCTCTGTCAAGCAAGGTAATCAATTTGTGTTTAATTTTAAACATACCTCTTTTTGTAACGTTAATAAGTGAGACTTTCATATAGACAATGAACAAAAAAGAGCAGTAGGATGTTAACAATCCTCTCTGAATTATTGACCGACATTTTGACATTTTAAAGACTCATATTTACAATGAATCACGTCATAACAAAGGGATATCAAAAAGTCTGCTTACTACACAGGTAAAAATATTTAAAATGTTTCAGAAGGGCCCACACTGAGTTTATTCATTGGTAAAAAGGAAACTATGAGCACATCATGGTTGGGACACTGAAAATGTTGTAACTCTTTATGCACACTATCATATATGCATTTAAGAGTATTTTTGAAAGAGGTGCACTATACTTTTTTTTTTAAATGGGAAAATCTCATTCAGCATGGCACAAAAACAGGATTATCAACAAGGAATAAAAGGCATTCCTGAATGGATCAGTACCACTACTGGATGTTATGGACAAAAAGATATATTTATTAAAATTACCAAAAAAGCAAATAACATTGAGAAAGTGTTTCCTTTCTTGTCTACATTATGAATCCAAAAAGTTTGACAGCTATCCTCAGGAAGTAATTGTAGTAATGGGCTTTGTCATGTCCACTGTGTGTCCTCAGAAGATTAAGCAGCATGCACATGACTCTAGGTCAGATCTGTGGCCAATGGGTGTCAGTTACCATCAATGGACTTACAAGCATTGCAGCTACTCCGTCTATGCAGTTGTCCATTGAGCGATGTTTTCTATTTCTATTATATCTATGGTTTGCTAATGTGTCACAGACTTGGTAGCAAAAAGAGGTCACGGCTAGACCTTAGCAAACAAAGCCATTACAAGGCCTCCGTCAACCTTCAAGAAGAGATCTGCTTTGCTATGTAGAATTATTCAAGCATGACATTCCACAACCAGGAAATTGATTTAAGATGTAACTATAACAACTAGTATTTATTGGGACTTTATTGTAGCAGATCTTTACTGATTCTGTAAAAGCTTTTCTTCAATAACAGTCTGAGGAATGAGACACTTAGACTAACTCTTGGTTTCTGTGATTATTTTTGATAAAATACAGTAAATGTGTAATATTGGGCCAATGGTTCAGCAATCTGGTCATAATTCACCCATAAATGGCAAATAACAAAATTTTAACCTTTAGCCTCGTGTTAGTTGCACATTTTTGAAGGAACAAGGCACTGAAAGCTGCTTAGTGAGCTGTGTAGGGCAGATCTGCATTTCACCACAGGGAATTACAGCAAGCAAATGAACGGGAAGGGTGGCGGATTAGGATTGTAACAGGCTTAAGAGAAAGGTTGATGGATATTTCTGTGGCATCTAATTTGAACTACAGTAGACACAGTTAAGTTATAGGTGTCTGTGTATTCTCCTCTAGCTGACACACCCCAACAGACAGAGTTAATACATGTGGATTAAGTAGATAATGCTAGTTTGGCTGAACATAAGGCACACAGTTTTAGAGCATGTTATGACTGACTATAAAGATAGACACAATTTTAAGGAATACTGAATGTTATTATGTCTTTTTCTCAAATTAATTTATATATCTACTCTAATATGAAAACAACTGTATGCTATATAACATGGAATTAGATTCAGTGCAAACTTTGCTAAAGGAAAAATCCTTAGGTACATTTCCCAAAAATACATTTTCTGAGTATAAAATGCTGTAACTGAACCCAATTAAATTATTTTAAATTAGGACATGTTTCCATGGTAGAGGGAAACTTTCACTTTTCCTTTCAAACCAGTCAGATGCTTTTTCTATGGGGCTTTATCATTTTTCAAAGTCTGACAGACTTTGTACTGAAATCATGGCATTTATGACCAAAACAATTTCTCATTAATGTTTTCTTTTGGAAAATTATTGGATTCTGTCAGCCACATCTGTCTGAATAACTTCTAATGCATATCAAGGTGCTTGCCTCGGTCACATGGTTATTTCCTTAAAGGGGCCATTAGAGCTGGTAACGCAGAAAACATATATTGAAATACCCAAACAAAATGAAAGAAAGCTGCAAATACTAGTTTATTGCTGGTCACACCATTCTATTTTGTTACATTTATCCGCCACACCTTAGAGCACACACCTTGAAAAAATTGTTTCATGTTGAACTGGGCCATGACACAGAAAAGGTTGGCGACCACTGCTCCAACTCATTTTGAGTTGAAGAGTAAGCAATCAGCATGTGTGTGTGCGTGTGTGTCATACATATATAAAAATATAAATATATATATATATATATATATATATATATATATATATATATATATATATATATATATATATATATATATATATATATATATATATATATATATATATATATATATATATATATCAGTATATATATCAGTGGCGGGCCGTGCATTTCATACCGGTACTGGTACCATAGCATCACTGACGGCCTAGGTATACCTAGGCTGTCAGTGATGCTATCCTTAGTCAAACTTGCATAAACACATCCCATAATGCTGTGAGCGGCTCCCACCACAGCAAACAATGTAGCATTCAGGACTGAGACGTTTATAACTTCTCTCAAATGGGACAAAAACCGGCGTCAGCCCTACTCCTTTTATTGTCCCTTGCACAAAAGAACCCTGCAGCCACACCGTTTATAAACATCACTCATCTTTGTTACAGAACAAAACTGACTGAAATGACCATCATTTATGAAACCACAGCTAGAGAAACAAAATACAAACACACACAAACACACTACTAGATTTTGCATCACCTCTATCAGGAATAAAACAGGCTATTTTCCAACAGGGACACACGTCTCTTTGTGTATTTCCACTACAATCACACAGCTGCGCAACTGCACCACATTATTTACACACATTACAGAAGATCAAGAATATTTTTCATTTTTAGTATATTTGTCATTTTATTTCATTATAATTGATTTGATATAAATGAAATCAAAATACAAGAACATTACATTTGAAAACTTAAATGAAATTCTTGTATTCACTGAAAGAACTCTTCAAACGGCTTATTTAAACACAAAATCTATTCTCCTTTCTTTCCTCAAGAACACTCCACTAGCTAGAAAAGGTTAGCTAGTTCAGGTTAGCTAGCTCAGGTGAGCTGAGCAGGTTAGCTAAAACAGGTTAGCTAGAACAGGTGAGCTAGTTCAGGTTAGCTAGAACAGGTTACCTACTTCAGGGAGCACACCCTCTTCCCACTAAATCTTCTCTTCAACTGTGCATCTGCACAGCGTCTGCATAGTGCCGCCTACTCAGAGTGAGTATCCAATCACAGGACACGTACATGTCAGATGAACGTGAGGCCAGCTAGAAGGCTTTACCATCGCCAACTCGTGATCTGATTGGCTATCGCATCTGTATATTAACTATATGTTCCCTTCACTGACAGTGCATGGGAATGGTTATTTTTGGTTTAGCCTGAAGTTAATTCGACATACTTCGTATTTCAACATGTGTCGCGTCTCCTGGAACCAATTAATGACGTACATGACTCTAACTACTGACTTTGACCAATGACGCCAAATTTAATAATGTCTGTTGAGTTTGCATGTAATTTCACTTACGAGGGATTTTTTGGTCTGATCATGTGGTTTTACTGAAATTGTTCTATTTATTTCAAACACATTTTCTTCCAGTCAAATTTTAATGCCTGACTATTCCTGTGAATTATAAATTCACTGACAATGTGAACTTGGATTTTAATGCAATTATCATTTCTGCCAAATATGTATTTTTGTTGTTGTTTTTGTTTTCTTTGTTTTTGGTATTTTTTTGTACATGTTTGTTGGTTGTCAGATTTCTTTGTAAAACTATGATCAGGACTGAGCTGCATAAAGGGGAGAATGCAGCACATTATTCTCCACTTTGTCCACTTTTCTCTGCTCCAACGTTGTGACAGACTTCTTTCAATGTTTTCATTAAATACTTGAAAAATACAATAAAAATTTACACAAGACCTAATTTTGGGATACATATAAAGCAAAAACTTGTATCAGTATGGAATCTGATACATGGGACATTTGACCTTGGTGGGAGTGTGTTCTCTACTGACTGCTTTTCCAGGATTATCAAAACACCATTGCCATAAAGTTACAGCTAACCAACAAAATTATTCCTTATTTAACCAGGATTGAGCATTTCAGCCAATCAGGATGTGGAGACAGATATGGAGACCTTTCAAATGGAAATTGATAAGAAAGGCAAAAAATCTATGTTCAGGACCAATGGGGGATCATACTGGACTCTGGTGAGTCATGGAGAGATCCAATCCACGGCCACTGAAGCGTGAGTAGTCCTTATAGTTTCATAAAGGAGATTTGTTTTCTTCTGTGCTTTCAGAGGCCTCGTACTTAAATCTCTTCATCTATCTGTCATTGTCTTTTTTTCCAGGGAGGTCAACACAATGTTTGATATTGAGTGGCGAGGACAAAGGGTGGCTCTCAAAGCAAGTAATGGGAAGTATGTGTGTACAAAGAAGAACGGGCAGCTCTCCGCTGTCAGTGATACAATAGGTAATGTCTGTATAAACCGATTCCTAAAGAAAACCTTTCTTGCTCGCCCACAACAAATGAAACATGTATATGGTAATGTCTTTCTTTGCAGGTGATGATGAATTATTCCTGATGAAACTCATCAACCGCCCAATGCTGATCCTCAGTGGAGAGAAAGGCTTTGTGTGTCACCACAAGAACTCCAACACCCTGGATGCAAACCGATCTGTCTATGACATTTTCTCATTGATTTTCAATGACGGAGCCTACAATATAAAAAGTTGGTGCACAAAATTTGAAATGACTGCATAATACTCAATATATCTATATCCTGATTTATGATAACACTGGCTAATTTGAATCTAAAATAGAATCATCATATATCCTTCTACAGGTGTGAATGGAAAGTTCTGGTATGTCTCCAGCAGTGGCCTTGTGTGCTCAGATGGAGAAAAGCCAGAGGACTTTTTCCTCGAGTTTGTGGAACATGGACGCATCGCGATCAAAGCCTCCAATGGAAAATACCTTCGTGGAGACCAGGGAGGTATTCTTATGGGTGACGGTACAACTGTTGATGCATCTTCTCTTTGGGAGTACTGAACGGTGTTCTCAAAAAAAGGGTGGGGTGCAGAACCCACTTCTATCAGCTCAAATAAGGAAGACTGACTGGGTTAAATCTTCCTGCATGTTTTTATACTAGCTGCCAGGTGCCCAATATGTCTTTTCTTTTCTTTTGTTACTCTATATTTAGCGAGATGTGTCTTTTCTTCCTGTCAATTTTGAATATTTTGTCTTTGAAATTATAATGCCAACATCAGACAGGAAATGCTGTGTGTAAATGTGCAAATTTACAAATATGGTTTTAGACACGGTCTGTCCAAAATCCTTAGGATACACCTTGTTTAATAACAGTCACAATACCAAAGTATGTTAATGTGTTAAGCCACATTGATCAGTCACTCAACAAACTGATAAAGAAATACAAATCTGAATGACAGTAGCCTCACTCTTAGCTTGCAGCTTTTAAATGATTTCAAAAACAGCTGCAAACAATCCTGTAGGCAATCGAAAAATGGTTTAATACAGTATCAAAACAAACAAGTTGCGGATATACTGTACTAATGCTGTAACATATGGACTAACAGCAACATGTGCATGAACAAACAAAATCAGTAGCCATGTGAAATCAAGGACATTCAAGAAACCAAAGGGGGGCACACTTAAAGCAATTGATGAGGACTATTTGAATCAGTTTTAATGTATCATGTGAACTCAGAAAGCCTTGGGGCCTTAACCCAAACTGCATTTGATATCAGAGCCTCATAAAATGTAAAAGATTCCTTCAACAGACTATAAACTGGGATATGCCTGAGTAGACAAGTCACAAGAGCATAACCAAAGTGACATCCTGAGGAACATGATACACATGCAAATGTTGTACAATGTAAAATTCAAAGTAGTCCTTGTTTTCCATCTATGAGCTCACAGCAGCATGACAAGATTTCATGACCTGTGTTTGTGACATGAACAGTGTGTGTTTTTGGTATAGCCCAGCTCCAAATGTGTCAGCCTGTTCTTATCCTCTGCTTCCATTCTTTGTGCATTGCTAGGCAAAAAATGACCTGATGAAACTAAATGTCTCATCTCACCACAGACATGACAGCAAATAAATGTATTTCAAAACATCCTGGAGTTTACCTTGAAGCAAACTAAACCCATGCTGCTTTTGTAAAACGTGTTCAAAAGCTTTTGGTTTACCTTTACACATCACGGCCCTTTTAAGGGAGAGCTTTGTATTGACCACAGACTGTCATGATTGGCCAAGGGCCCGAATGTTTGCGTGCAGCACAGGCAATTTATACAATTTATCTTGCAGAATTTTGTTAGTTATTTCCAAGTAAGATTAAGAACACTGCACTAGTAAAACTGTAATGTCTAAAACAAATATTGTGTGATTTGTACAATATTTAAGTAAATTTTAGAATGCAAGATCTTAAAGACTTCCTGTGTCAGCTCAATAGAGAGCCTCCAGCAATATTTTACAATGTATTTAATATGTTTAGATGTTTTACCAACTTTGTTTTCTGACATGACTTTTGGAAATGTTGACAATAAAATCTTCAATTTTAAAGTTGCTCCAGCCATATGCTCAGATTTTTGCAGTTTATTTTAAGTGTAATGGCCATAACTTCAAGATTTCAAACCGTTAAACCCTGAATAAACAAACACACAAAAAAGAAATTCTAAAATGTTTCTTTACAGTGTGTGCCTGTGCTTTCAAATTGTACTTGTTTTTGAGATATCATGGGGAAGGTAAAATAATGGCTAATAGATGCCTTCATGTAAGTGTGAATATTTTCCTTCATCATCTCTGACTCCAGCAGCGGTAATGATGTCAAACCACAAAATGAAGCAGCAGGTTGCCTGTAATATATGCTGCATTGTTTCTTCTTATTCTGACACTCACCAGACACTTACTGGGGATGAGTTTATGAACAAATGGGGATGAGTTTATG
Organism: Antennarius striatus; assembly: GCF_040054535.1. NCBI lineage: Eukaryota > Metazoa > Chordata > Actinopteri > Lophiiformes > Antennariidae > Antennarius > Antennarius striatus. The sequence continues at coordinate 13,752,805 of NC_090791.1, read as the reverse complement.
AACGAGCCCTAAAGTTATACTGAGGAATTTCTGATTCAGAATTGAAATTGTCCCAGATCAGTGGTTCAAACCCTTGTCCCAAATGTCTACATGTCAACTGTTTCTGAGACATTAAACACAAAAGTGCTCATGGGGTTTGTAAATATAGCATAACATTATAATAAAAATTGTATAGATAGTCTACATGGCAGCACAGTGGCGCAGTGGGAGCATCGTCTCCTCGCAGAAGGAAGGTTCTGGGTTCGATTCCTTGCTGTATGGCGTTTGTAGCCGGGTTCCCTAGCCTCTTCCCACCTCCAAAAACATGCAGCTTAGGTGAGTTTTCCATATGTGTGAGTGTGTGTGTAAGTGGTTGTTTGTCTGCATGTAGCCCTGCAATGTGTTGGCATGGCGTCAGAGGTGTACCTCACCTCTTACCCATCAGAGACTCATCAGCTGGGATAGGCTCCAGCAACACCTGTGATGACCGAAAGGCAGCTTCAAGAAAATGGATGGATGTGATAGTCTATTAATAGCAATCACTGCTTTGATTTTGCTTCAGTGGAGGGATTTTTCACCTGAAAAATCATCTCTGCAAACTGATAGAAATTGTTTTGCATCATTTGACTTCACACTGATTGAGTTCATCACAGTTTATTTCACAGCTTGTACAATGCCAGTAACCCTAACACACATGCATTTTGGTTAGTTTTATGGGATGGAAGATAAAGAAGTCTTGGTATAAACCACTGTGTTTACTCCTGTACCTTGAATACATATCATGCTGTTTCAGTGGCTATAGACCTAAGGTATCACTAATGTCCTTAGTAACTGCTATAAGGAGTCTCAATGTCTGTGAAGAGCTTAATTCAAAGCTAATAACAAGGCAGTCAGAGACTGCAACATCAAAATTTTACCCTGACCTACTTTCATTGGTCATTTAATAAAAGACCCATGATCCAACATGTAACTGGTGCATTCTATTTGTCATGAGGTTTCAGAGATATGTACATAAAAAGGTATGCAAATGAAAATGTGACCTTGACCTAGTTTTTCAAGATCAAGGTTGTGATCAATTTTCATCCGCTTGCCTCCCTGAATATAACATCTTTTGTTTTGTCTTTCTATCTTATACGGTTCCTGAGATATGTGCAAAAATACCTCAGAATAGAAAATATTACAGCATGGCGGTTCTGGGTTCGAGTCCCGCTCTATGTGGAGTTTGCGTGCTCTCCCCGTGTCTGCGTGGGTTCTCTCCAGGTTCTCCGGCTTCCTCCCACCTCCAAAAGCATGGAGGTTGATTGGCTGGTCCCAAATTGCCCATGAGTGAGTGAGTGTGTGTGTGCGTGGTGGTCTGTCTTTGTGTGTGGCTCCGCGGTGCACTGGCGTCATGCCCGGAGTAACCCCCGCCTCACGCCCTATGCCAGCTGGGATAGGCTCCATTTCCCTGTGACCCGCTATGGCAGATAAAGCAGCAGAAAATGGAGGGATGGGTGGGTGGATGGAAAATGCTGTATCTCAGACCATAGATCAAGGCAGTAGCTTTGTTCTGTGGTCTTACACTGGCCTTCTCCAGTTCCTGAGTGTACAAAAGTTAAAATTTGACCTTGACCTAATTTTCTCAAAGTCAAGGTTATTATCTCATTTTCATCCTCTTTGCTGCCCAAGTAATGTGCTTTTTCTTTTCTTTCTATCTGCAACAGGACGGACGGATGGATGGATGGATGACGAACACACAAACAATGACAATTACAAATACATCACAGCTTCGCAGGATGTCATAAAAGTTCTAACCAAAATGCTTGAATCCTACTCTCGACATGTCGTGGAATTTTTCTCACACAGATCATTTACAGAACACAGTCCAAAGCTTTGTCAGCTTTCAGTATTAAAGACCAGAATGTGGTCTTATCAGAGAAATTATGGTAAGCATAGCAATATGAGACGAATCAGAACTTCTGGGTCTGTAGGGGGTGCTCACAAGGTAGTCCAGAATGAATGGGCTGTAAGCAACTGCAGCTCAAAAATAAACACTTATGGGGAAAACAACATTTTGTTGTCAGCTTACACTGTTGGCGAAATAAATATAAGAACAAGAATAATGTATTAAAATTTGTTGATTTTTTTGTTATTTTTTCAATTGCTGTGAAATAGTGTTATTCAAGTCGTTATAGTAATCTGGAGCATTTCTGCTATGGTATTACTTCTGATTGTCAAAAACAAAGGTCACCCCTGCCCTCATTTGAATGTTCCTTCAATCTTACATTAGAACAGTGTCTAGGGAGGATGTCAAGTTGCAATCAGTCTCAAAAGCCTCTGGAGCAATCAGCATTCATTAGCAGTACCAGCAGTTTACGGGCTAAATTCTCTTCCTTGTTGGAAAAACGTAAGAATGTTTTGTTTTCATTCCACTTCTGTCATATAAAATTATTAATCACATATTTGCACAAACTAAAATATTTTTTTTGTAATGTAGCTCCATTCATTTTCATTTATTTGAGGCAGGGGTGTCCAAACCTTTTGTAAGGTGGGCCAGATTTGATGACGTGAATGTGAGAGACGGTCAACACTCATATTAAAAGATGTATATAAATATTCTGTTATTTAATATTTTCATTTATATTTAGCGTACAAGGAACGACACAGTGGTGCAGTGGTTCGAGCTGTCGCCTTACAGCAAGAAGGCTCCACGTTTGATTCCTTTGTTTGCATAGTGTGTATGTTCTCCCCATGTCTGTGTGGGTTCTACCCAGGTTCTCTGGCTACCTCCAACCTGCACAAACATGCCACTTAGGTAACTTTATCAGATGAAATTGTTTGTAGATGTGAGTGTTAGAGAACAGTGGTAGACATGACTAATATGCCACATAAGGTGGGAGTCACAGTCTAGATCTCAAGGAGTTCTTGTTGAAGTTCATAACTGAGAACGTCTGCTCACAAACATGTGGAGCCAAAAAAGCTTAACATTTACTTTGCAAATGTAATTATTTCTGTAAACTTGGGCTAATTCAGCTTCAGATAACAAGACATGAAAGAAAACTACAGGTGTTGTGGCGTCACTTGCTGTCAGACCAAAACTCCATCAGCTCTATTGGGTGAGGTGGAGTCTTATCAGGGTCCACAGTGAAGTGCGGGGAGAAAAACAACACGTCCTTTGTGAAAGTGGAAAAATCTCAAAACTGTTTGTTGAACTCACTAGAGAGAGAGGAACGCAATGTCAACTGTATACTTCTTTGTTTGGCCGCCCGTATTGCCAATCATGATGTTCTGCAGAGCTGGAAATGTGTGCAGGGCTGCGTTAGTAACAAGTGTTTCTAGAAACGTTGTAGATTGTCCCAAAGGCTGTGATGTGTGCATCTTTAATTGGACTGACATTCATTGCTTTCAGATGTTTTGTTATGTCAACCACAAAAAGCCAAGTCTGACATCCATTCAGTGTTTGACAGTTCATGCAAGGGTTGTCCTGCTCGGCCAAAGATTGTCCAATTTCAAGTTGAGAGAAAAATATCACTGTAGTGTGGTTTTCCTGATATATTACATCTCCATATTCAGCCTGTGCTTGAGTTCGTTCAATTTTTCAAAATGTTTGCTGTTGGACAGTGTTAATAATATATTCACAGTGTTAGTTTTAACAAGGAAACACTCTCATGGCAAACCTGGCAGAAGGTTATTTCAGCTTTCAGTGGAAAAAATGCTGTAATTCCTACCTTTCCAGGAAGTGGTCTTCATTGACAATTCCCTTCTCCTACTTGCTGCAGTCATGACAGGTGAAGAGCCTGAGCAAATCTCATTAGCTACACTAGGTGGCAGTGTATGCCTGTGTTAGTTTCTTCTCTCTTCCAAGCTGCTGTGAAATTGTAGCAGGTCCCTGTTGTGTTCAATGTCAGCAATCTGATATCAGTTTCTTGACCACCGTGTGCACTTTCTATAATTTAATATTCAGAAGTTTTTGCAGAAAACAGTACTTAATGTATAGCACCCTAAGAAAATTATTTCAGAAAATCTATAGGAAGACCTTTGGTCTCCAAGCTGTCATCTTCTCCATCACTTTTAATTATTTATCACCAAACTGTCAGGTTTCTCTCTTAACACCCCTAAGAAAACACAGCCACACTTTTCTCTTACCCAGACATACTGTATTTTACTTGGGCAAATTGTCTCCTTTTGTTTGCTTCTGTAATTACACTGACATTTTCTTTGAGAATCACAGCCAACAGATGATATGCTCACTAACCCCAATAATTACACAGCTACGACTCACTGAACTGGATGTAATTTAACAGCGTCACTTGCCAAAACACTAGCTGAGCAATGTATAGAATAAGAATGAGAGTGCCGAAAAAGAAACACTATCTTTCCGACTTGTGTATTTCCATGTTATCTACCTGTTTTTCAATCAGAAAACAACAACGGTCTGTTAGGAATAAAGGGCCGGAGGTCACGTATGACTGGTACTGTTTCTCCTCTTCTCTACTGTAGCACTGATTCGGTTTGCCTGCAGCCAGTGTGGTTGTGGAAAACAATATCAACATAAGGTTATTTTGTAAATTCCTCCAAGCATGTTTTCTCTAAAATATAAATGTCATGAACTCAGTTGTGATGGATATTGAATTGCAAGGAACTTCTTGTTTTATACAGAGGTCTAGACGTTCCCCTTTTTTATGAAGTCAAATCAAATTCAACTCCTTGGAACAGCCGTGACATTCACATAAAAAGCATCCACTTTAACAAATGCATACCAAACAAAATGGATAATTTTAAGGCACAGTCTCGATGTACGTGCATCAACGAATTGTATTATTTTGCCTTTAATTTTCATGGGAAGGATGAAGGTGCTGCAGAGGCTGACCCACCTGAGAACATTATTGAGATCACTCAACCCTCTGCAGTTTGCCTATCAGCATCACCTGAGCATGGCTACCAGCTGCAGCAGGCTTCTTTGCACCTGGAATGATGTTTGCTGCACAGTGACAATCAAATTCATTGATTTCTCCAATGCCTTCAGCACTGTCTGACCTTGGCTACTGGGGGTCAGTCTGTAGGGGATGGGTGTGGGCGTGTCCCTTGTCTCTTGGATTTTGGACAACCTGACTTGTGTACTAACAAAAAACACAGGAAACAGAAGCAGTAAAAGAACACACACACTCACTGTGATCTGGCAGATTTTTGAAGGGTTGGGATTCTGGTCAAGGAAAGAGATGTTTGGGGAAATCATGATTGGTCTGCAAAAAAACACCACATTTGAGAATGTGGTAGGAATTGTTATCCTGACGTGAATATATCATCAAATGGATATAATCTGATGCAGACTAATTCACAGCGGGATTTCCAGGAAAATAATTCAGCCGGAAGCCCCAGTTTTGTTCAAGAAATGTATATTATGGGGGTACAGGCATTAACTGTATAACTGTCTGTGGAGATTCTCAGTCATCCAGGTCATTATAGAACTCTGTGTTGAACAAGGCAGTCAGAGACTGCAACATCCCGAGATACCCCTGAATTCAAAGTTTTAACCTGACCTACACATTTGTGTGCCTCTGGCTTCCTGAAAATGTTGCTTTTTGCTTTTTGATTATATCTCATCAGGTTTCAGAGATGTGTACCTAAAAAGGTATAAAAGTGAAAATTTGACCTTGACCCAGTTTTTTTCAGGTCAAAGTTTGTTACGTAATTTTCATCCCTTTGTTTCCCTGAATATAACACCTTTTGTTTTGTCTTTCTATCTTATCCGGTTCCTGAGTTATGTGCAAAAAAATGTACAAAAGTTGAAATTTGACCTTGATCTAGTTTTCTCAAGGTCAAGGTCATCATTTCAATTTCATCCCTTTTGCCGCCCGAGTAATGTGCTTTTTCTTTCACCTTTCTATCTGCAACGGTTGTGGAGATATATGGTGGACGGACGGACGGACACACAAACACTGACAATTACAATGCATCACCACATCGTGGGATGTAATAAAGACAAATGGGCTTGTTGGAAAAGCTTGAGGACCTTTTGTCTTTTATCTATGAGGCTTTTTCAGTTCTGAACGACTGGTGGGGAGTTCCAGATGTTTATCCTGGAAAAGGTTGTGGAAACCCAATCATACAGGTTTCACCTATATGCTGTATATCAGCTGTATTTCATTTCCAAAGCTTTCTGTACCATAAATCAATCTTAACAGCTACAATATACGAACATGAACCCGGCTACGAATCCTCCAATCCATAGCTGAACCTATTTTTATTTTACAGTACGGTAGGAATGTGTGTGGTCAAAACAAGGCTATTAGAAATGGGATTGAAACTAAAATGAAACCTTGGAAACTGCTTCAACAAACCATACTGCAGTTCCACAGAACCTCTACACACAATCAATGAGAGACCAGCTTCAATTGAACTTTCTTCTAATTAGAATTGTAGAAGCAACAATGCTATTCTACATACCTAACACCTTAAAACCGATGTTCTTCTTGAGGTTCATCTTATCAACAGAGTGCAACCTCAGCATAGATATAACACCTGACCAATTACATTTCACTGATAAGGAAACGGTGAAGCTTATATCGACACAGATTAGAAGGGCATTCTAGGTGGTCTAAAAATAAAACAGGGTTTGTGGCATAACCAGAAAAGAACGTGAGAAAGAGCTGGTTTTGACTTTAAAACTAAGAAGAATGTCTGCTTTCTCTGTTTCCTACCTCTTGCTTTCTGATGCCGAGATAATTCATCATGCTGTACACACACCTTCATCCTGTTATGTACAGTCTGGGTAGAGGGTGTCTACATCCAATTCATCTTCATTCCTCTGATGAATCTACAGAAACAGAACACGCAGTGATGATTTTATGTGTCCTGAGGTAAATAAAATCTCTGCTGCCTCCCAGCCTTGATCATCACCAGTTTGCGTACAGAGCCAACTGGTCCGCTGGTGATGCAATCAGCACGGCCCTCCACACGGTGTGTGAATACCTTCAACACCATGGCAGCTATGTAAGAATGTTGTTCGTGGACTTGAGCTCTACCTCTACCTTGAGCTCTACCTTGAGCTCTACCTGGGTATCGACAAGCACACCTGCTCATGGATCTGGAGTTTTCTCACGAACCGCAGGCAGTCAGTCAGGCTGAGGGATTACTACACATCAACCCTGGCTGTGAGCACTGGAGCCCCCAGGGCGTTGTGCTCTGTCCAATACTGTACACCCTGTGCAAACATGACTGTGCCCCAGTTAACAGCAGCAACTTCCTTGTTAAATTTGCCGACCACATTTCTGTGGTGGGGCTGATTACAAATAATAATGAGTCAGCCTACAGAGATGAGGTCCTGAACTTCACCAACTGGTGCTCCCTCAACAACCTGGCACTGAACTCCTCGAAAACCAAGCAGATGGTGCTGGACTTCCAGAGGAAGAGGGATGATCCCCCACCTTTTCTAATCTGGGGAGATCTGGTGTAACAGGTCACTGATTTCAAGTTCCTGGGAACATACATTTCAGAGGACCTTACATGGGGCACTAACACCAACGCCCTTGTGAAAAACGGGCAACAGAGCCTCTACTGTCTAAGGTCCCTGAGAAGAGTAAACGTGTCCCAGGACCTGCTGCTGTCCTTCTACAGGTGTTCTGTAGAGAGCGTCCTCATCGACAATATGCTGGTGTGGTTTAACACGTAGGACGTCTGACATCCTCTCTGTCAGACATTTACAACACCAGATGTCTGCTTAGGGCCACAAGCATCACCAGGGACCGTTCACACCCCACCCACAGCCTGGTCTCACTGCTGCCCTCTGGGAAGGCCATTCAGGCCATCAAGGCCTGGACCTCCAGACTGACCAACACGTTCTACGAAAGTGCAATCAGAGTACTAAAGACAGCACTTCAAAAGTAAATGTTGATATAATGTTGGAAGTCCTTCCCAGCTGGGAACTCCGTGCAATGTGTTGCAATTGCTGATATTGAGCCTCTACTGCACAGTACATCATAGAATCTTGATGGCTCACTGTAAATATTTTTTAATAATTGCTTGTTCGTGCACCTCTTTTGTTTTCGTAGATTATACTTTATACTTAAAACTGAGCCTGAGTCTTTTATGTACAAGAGTTGTCTAAAGAATTTTTTTATGTATGATGACATTAAAGGCATTCTATTCTATTCTACTAGCGGGAACCCGTGGAAATTCCACAATAAAACAATAGTATCAGGCTTCATACCAAACATATGAAAAGAATAAATAACTACCTTGTTCTACGGAGCTAACGCTACACTGTTTAGCTTTAGTTACATAATAACCAACTGATGCTTGCCGAGCTTTAGCTGCGACACAATTCCTTCTAGATTACTTTACTACCTGAACAGTGATTTCTGCATTTTATTAGAATAATAAAAGTTTTTGATGATGTAACTTTTCAGAGTTGGAAACATCCTGTTGGACACCATCACCCAAAACCAGCAGAGCGTCCATTACGGTGCTGACGCCATCCTGACCTCCGTCGAGTCTGTAATGTGGTAGAGAGAGACTTTTCAAAATCATCCGTACAGAATGAGATCACAGTAGGGATTCAGCTTGGCTTCATCGGAGGAGCATTAATAAACTCAACTGGACAGTCTAATGATGTTTCCTTGTTGTTTTGGCCATAGATTGTTGTTGATTGCGTACATGAGTAAGGCTGGAAGGAAACTTAATAAACGTGCAAAGTGAAGCTTTGATTTCATCTGTTTCAGTTGAGTTTTGACCATTTTTTGACGACGGTACAACAGCATTTAGAAAAGTTTTCACCTCCTGCTGTTCGCAAACGGACAGACGTAGATTCGTTTATGGCCGAAGCAGTCATTGTTTAAACGGACATGCTTTTTGTATTCATTGGCTCTGGCTATGTAGTACCTCCCTTTTTGTGACGCAATCCTTTCCTCTCTTTCAGTTGGAGTTTCACTCAGAATTCGTTGCCATTTTCTGCCTTGTTCCTGCTGTTTGGATTCTCTGCTCAAATACATGAAAATTGTTGGAACGGTTATGACACTAAAATTATGTTAACTGGGGAGTCCATGTATAGTTATTTCTTCTCCTAACATAGCAGATGCCTTACGACATATTGTTCACATGATTCCTTCTGGCAGATGCGCCGTGATTGGTTGGACGCTGTGATTGGTTGGGCGCTTGATTAACAGGTAGTGGGTGGAGTTGGTTACAGCATGACAGCGTGAGACTTTCAAGAGAGCTTATTCAAATATATAGATGGGGAGATTCTATTCTATTCTATTCTATTCTATTCTATTCTATTCTATTCTATTCTATTCTATTCTATTCTATTCTATTCTATTCTATTCTATGCCCCCTGATCTGTGTGGTGTTAGCAACGCTCCACTACATCAAGGACAGTTGTGGTCAAACCCACAGTTGCAGCACAGAAAACTCTAGAGGAGCTGAGTAATACCAGCAAGACAAACCTCAAACATGCCCACTAGTTCAATCGTGTTGTAAATACATAATTCCATTATGTGTGTGTCACTTGTTGTAAGAGGATGACAGATGTGATGCTTGCAACAGGATGGTGAAAATTAAAAAAAAACCTGACATAATTTCAAACCTTCCATCTCAAAGGCGACATAAACATGTAATAAACTTCAATATTAATTTACGAAAAGCAAACTCCAAGACAAAGAGACATATTATTTTTAACTAAAATCCTAGGCCAGCAAAATTCTCTCTTTTTTTTGGTGAAAGCACTTGAGAGCACTTAAAAGGCACATAATTTAGCAAGACTGACCTTGAGACATTATAACATTCATTTGCTGTACTCCATTCTAATGGCATTTCAGTAGTTCTGAAAGAAGAATTTGCAATTTAACATATGTTTATAGACATGGATAACTTTTGTAAAACCAAATCAATTTCTATACCACATCTTCAAAGCAAGATAAAATCAATACAACACAATTTCGTCTTTGAAATATCTGTGCCAGACATTCAGTGTCAAACAATGAAAAAATTAATGAGTGCTGCCTTTCTTTTTCAGGTATTCTCGTAATCAGCTTAGCATTCCAGACAAGAGCATAAGTTATTAACAGTCAACACTATACAGTATTGTAGTTACTTGTTTGTTGTCTTTATAGCGAGACGTTAATATAAAACGATCACTGTCAGAGTTTAGGAGACATCCCCATTAATGTTGGTGAAATGATAATAAGGTGTTGAAGTTATATTTGAAACGTTTCAATATTGGATCAATGAAAATAAAGTGAGTTCACCCTTCACCTGCTGTGCATCTTAACGTGTTTTTCAAGTGTTTGACAATGCTGTGAAAAAATATTTACCCAAATTCCTGATTTCCATTAAGAGCATTTGTTTGTGTGTGCAGATTTTTTTGTGTGGCCATAACTGTGCGAGGTCAATCAAAAGGGAACTTGACGGATAATTGTGCTGATAATATTCTGGAACATAAAAGAGTCCTCAATTGACCATTTCATCATGTCACCATGGAGCAAGATGTTACAGAAAGGTAAGGACAACCCCTAAGTTTGTACCAGCAGTAATTGTTAAACAAATTACACAAAGAACACAGAATAATGGGTGAAAAGGAACTGTAACATAAATGTGGACAACAGTGTTAAACAGTCAATCCGTTGACCCTATGTTCGGTCCAGTCAAATGTAATGCTATTTATATTAAAATCTGTTTTCTGTGATGATAAGGACCATCTGTTTCTAATTTCAATTGTTTTATTTTAATTGATGAATGTATTATTTTTTTCTACCAGGCCCATGTACTGCATATGTACTTTGTTTTTTAGTTTGGAGAACTCAAGTAGTCATCAAGAATACTGCAATAATAAACCATCAGCATCACTAACTGCACACAGTGTGACTGGTATACAACCATCAACTCAAGGCATTGCCAAATCAGGAATTCAAGTTCAAATTTGTAAAAATAAATTTTAGAATTAAATATTCTCCAGGTTCCACTGAGAATTGGAGGATGAGGTCCTTAACTACCTGCTGTTGAAATAAATTATAAATTACCTGACTGATATTTTTTGGAAAGCTGATTTCAGACCCACTGTCTAGATCTAGTCTGAATTACTGCTACTGAATCATATGTATTGAATCAAAAAATCACTTAAAGGAAAACTGATAAAGATCTTAAATATCTTAAATCCAAAAAATCCCAAATAAAAGACATCTTAAAGATCTTCAAAAGCAGCACATTGTATAACTTTCACAAGTAATTCAAGATCAAAGGAGAAACAAAATAATCATCTATCATCTGGAAGGTTTACAAAGTCTTCTTTATGGCTTTTTATGGCTTTTAGGGCAGCAGTGAAGCACAGAAACAATGTTGACCAATGGAGAAAACTGTAAACAATCATGAACCTTCATAGGTTGGCCTACCAAAATTACTCCAATAGCAGGTTGACGACTCATCCAAGGGGTCACACAAGAACCCAGAGCAGCATCTGAGCAAAAATAAAATACATAAGAGTTCCCAAGCAAAAATCACTGCTGACCAAAAAAAAGGAAAAAACAACTGCAAGAAAACAAAGGCTCATGTTACATCTCCCAAATGTCATGTCTCATGTGACATGTGATGTCAGTGTGTCTTTTTCTCCTGGTGTTTATCCAGTATTATTCGTTATGTAATGCCTGAGCAGTGGATATATACAATTTCCTCCGGGATTAATAAAGAATCTATCTATCTATCATGTAAAACTAACATGGTATTTCACAAAAACAACATCATTCTACAGTTAAACATAGTGTTGGATTTGTGATGGTCTGGGGATGCTTTGTTGTTTCAGTACGTAGACAAACTGTCCTAATTGATGGGACCATGAATTTTCCTTCCAGAAAATCTTGCAGGAGACCGTCTAGCCATCATGTACAAACACAAGTTCAAGCACACTTGGGTTATACAGCAGAACAATGATGGGAAAAACACCAGCAAGTCTACTTCTGAGGGAAAATTAATGTCCGAAGGGCCACTTCAGGGGCCAGACCGAGATCTGAATGAGATGCTGAGGTATAACCTTAACAGTCAGTTGATCCTCAAAACCCCTCAAGCGTTTTTGAGTGTATGTGTGTGTGTGTGTGTGTGTGTGTGTGTGTGTGTGTGTGTGTGTGTGTGTGTGTGTGTGTGTGTGTGTGTGTGTGTGTGTGTGTGTGTGTGTGTGTGTGTGTGTGTGTGTGTGTGTGATGTGAAAGAATCATTGGCAGGTATTGAAAATGCTAGTTTGCAGTTATTAGGTTTAAAGTAACCTTACGTTCTCATGTGGGATCACATCACATGGTCTTGAAAAAAGTGTGCGAAACAAGCAATACAGCAGAAATCCTTTCACAGCTCTGCAGAACAACAAATACATCATTCATTTTATCCGTCTGATGTCATAACCAATCAGATAAATCTTATAAGAATGATCTCTCAGTTATCATGATCAGTGATAATGAGTAAAATCTGTCAAACAGGGTCATCACATGAGTCATCTTTGCTATAGCATGATTAGTGGGCTCTGCCAGCCACCAACTATTAACTGATGTTCTTTCAGTGCAATATATATTTACCTCAATGTTCTGCTCTCAGAAATCTGCTCTGATGTCACGGAAATTATATTTATTATTAAAATTATTTCCCATCTTCCATCCTCCTATCCTGTCCCTGATGTTTGATGAAAGAACAGAAAATCAAAAATAAAAAAATCAGTTAAAAAGCATAAAAAACAGGAAATAATTCTTCCTTTGCCTACTTTTTGTGTTTCTGGGCATCAACAGAAGTATTTTGAAGGACTGCTCAGGATACATTTATTGCTTGAGATTTCCCTCGTGTACTTTTAATAAGCAATGACTAAGTGATCTCGAAAAAGTAGCTTCATAGTGATGAATGAATGAATGAATGAATAAATACTTAAATAATCCCAAGGGGAAATTATTAACCTCTGCTTATACACAGTCACATACAGTCATACACAGGAATAGAAAAGAATAGAGTTATAACAGTTAAAAACCAAACAAAGCAATTTGCTGTACCTTAACAGTATTAATATGGTGCAGAAACCGAAGAATAGGTTCAGATCCCATTGGATCCCAAGCTAGACGCCCACATGGTGGGCAGGCCCGTCCATCATATATAAGGTATTACCAGACTCGTCAATAACAACCACATGCTACCCAGCCTCCCCCACACACAGCCACAAGTCAATGACCTCACTGACATTGACGCCCCACCCTCCCTCTTCCTGACACTCTCATTGAACCCCTTGATTACACAGAGCACAAAGGAGGTCCTCATTTTCTCCGTGGAGGAGCTTAGTGACAGCAGCCTGTCACTGAAGGAGCTCCTCCGCTGGGAGGATTGATCTCAACTTGGACATAGCCCTCTAGAACTGACTCCACAGAGTCCAGGCTCTGCCCGACCACAGAACCTGCCCTGCGGATGAGTCTGTTCAAGCGCTCCATGTCCTTTTTCCTGGCACCACCACCTCAACACACAATCCCGTAGGACAGCACACTGGAAACGATGGACTGGTAGAAAATCTGAAGGAGCTTGGAGCAGATGTTGAAGGAGGCCAGCCTCCTCAGGAAGTACATCCTGCTTCATCCCTTCATCTGTTATTTTTCACATTCATGTCATTAGGTTCACTGATCAGAGAATACTTAATACCTGTTTTATTTCATCTTACTCCAACTTCAAGTTGAATGATAAACATGCGTGCAAAACAGCCAATCTGATCAACTGAAAAATGTATGCCAAAATCCTCCTCTGAAATTTTCAAGTGCTTATTTTTTTCAGATTTTTTTTTTTTTGGCTGAATGGGTTGTAAACAGACAAATTATTGGCGAAAACAGACAGAAAAGTCAACTGGTGTCTGAAGAATTTATATTTCCTTTCCCATGAAACAACAACTTTCATGCCATGCTGTCACACAGCTAAAGGAAAAGATTTAAAACATTCTAGAGAAAGTGTCACAATTTCAACTGAAAATTTATGGCAGGAGGTGAAAATTGCTTTTGTTGCCAAGGCGCTGACAGAGAGAGCTACAGCTAGAGAAGCACTCAGCATCATGTAAACCTGCAACAAGGCATACTGCACCCTTTAATTAAATGGTTACTAAAATAAAATAAAGAAGCTATCCACTTCATTATGAGGCAGTGAAACAGGATAGGAAAGAAATTAAGGGGCCTGTAGCTTTAGCTGGATTTAAAAAAAAAAAAAAAAAATTCCATTATGGCACATGCACGTTTTCTTTAGTGTCATTAAAATTTATCGAATAGTTTTTATTCTTGGGATTAAAAGAGTCAAAACAGAACAAACAAAATGTATTGGAAGACTGTCATGGGGTCCAACACGACTGGCAAGGGGAACCCAAAAGCACGACAGAGTAGCGGGCGGTGTTAGAACAGATTTAATTATTCAGGCAGAAGTCAGGTACCGGGTAATCAGTCCAACATCAAGTTTCAACATTCAAACATACAAGTGCAAACATAACAAGTTTCACCAAAATCTGTTAAATAATTTGTATGTATAGTATTTTCTGCACTATAAGGCGCACTGGACTATAAGGCGCACCTTCAACGAATGGCCTATTTTGAATATTTTTTCACAAATAAGGCCCACTGAATTATAAGGCGCACTGTTGGTTTTTGAGACAATTAAAGGCTGTTGTGTGATGAAAATCAAACCACTGTATATCCCACAAAAACAAACTATATGAATTCAGTGACCACATAAAATTACTTTTAATTGTGTATTCTATAATTCGACATAGATAAAATGCTATGAGCATCTTCATATTTTCCCCAGGAACTGACGCAAAATTCATTAACTTCACTTACTGTACATCTCATTCTTCCTCATATAGCTGAACTGTTGGCTTCCAAAGCCTGTTAGGAAAAACCACACTTATCTAAGTCTCACCTGTAGGACCCAACAGGTGGGACAGATGACCTGATGTTTACTCAATCATACAAATAATCTGTTAAGATATATATTCAACCATAGTTAATTTATATGCATTGTCATAACATAATCAATAACATTATCAACCTATAGTCAAATAATTTTGATGTTTGCTCAGATATGTGTCTGTTTGATCAATGATTTTATATACAGTACATTATGACTACACTTCAAAGGTTCATTCACTGTTAAACTAGTAGAATGGAGTCAGATACTTAAATTTATGGTTCTGTATGTTCTCGTGTTTGACACTGAATGTCGTGTTCCTCGTGCTTTCAAGGTCTGGGTGATAAAAGGTAGGTCTGGAACCTTAGAGTGCTCAGATCTGATAAAGGAAACCATCCAGCTGGAGTCATTTTGTGTCATCTGTAGAAGGAGGAAAGAGTTCAGTGAAGAGAGTGTCCCAGAAACACTGTAAGCTCATAACATAGTTTAGACTCTTACATGCCTGGACTTCCTATTGGTAAGATCCGATGCCATTGAATGAACACTCTGCAGAGGTTATGACTCATTAAATTCCATCTACTCAATAAAAATTGCAATTTGATGAAATCTGACATCTTTGTTTTGTGTCATTTGTGGGGAAAAAAGACAACACACTGTCCAGGTGTCTGAGGAGCGGAGAGTTCTGGTCTGCTCAACTCTGACACAAGAAAAGCCTGATCTTCTTTTTCTTGAACATGTGTTGCCTCATCGTGCTGCATCAACAACAGGTTGGGATGGGTCATTCTGAGTTTTGCTGACTGCTGAATAAATACTGTATTCAAGTTGAATCAAGAGTTAAGTTAGCATTAAATGACTAAAATGTGGTCGGATGTGACTTTTTTTGTGGGTGAAAAATAAAGTGTCCATCCTATCGTAGCAGTAAAACAGCGTTTATTTTGAAACGCACCAAAGGAAGTGATGCATTTCATTGTCTTTCCCTTGACTATTTCGACATCGAGCGCTGCATCAGCCGTGTGGAATATTCTGATGGCAAAGAAGACAAAACGGGCTTATAGTTTCTTTTTTATTTTTAGTTAGAAGTTAAGAAGTTAATCTCGTCAGGAATTCTTATTAATTAACTTCATAAAATAAACTCTCATTTCCCATCCGAACCATTTTTTTTTTTTTTTTTTTTAGAATCCTGGTAACCACAGAGAACCAGCATTTTTTGTGAGCATGTAAATCAGCCAGAGAGTTTATACGCATTTTACGCGCGTTTTAGAGGGTTGATGCAAATTACGGCGTTTCCAATTTTAACAGAATATTAGAGTAACAGCGATCTGCTTGTAGACTGTTTAACCCATGATGAGGTACGGTTTGGTGATCGTCACTGCTGGGTTCACAGGTTTGCTCAGTTTCAGCCTCCTCGCTGTGGCAATTGGGACTGATTATTGGTATATCATCGATGTGAATAGACCCAATCAAACGGGTTCGGACGACTTGAGTTCACATTCTGGACTGTGGAGAATTATTGAAGGTATTTGATCTTAATTTACCTTTGAGCCGACAAATCCGTTCTGTTTCAATATCAGCCTTTAATTTAACATTCGTGTAACGAGTAATGACACACACCTCATTTTCCAGGATAACTTTTGATCTTTCATCAAAATTACAACAGTTATGCGCAAGTAAGGAGTTTGTAATGTCATGTTATTTCACACTTACCAAGTTCAAAGTAGCGTCTATCCGGACATAGAAATAATCGATGCGGTTTTTTCGGTGTGAAGCTGTGGAGATATAACATTGATGTGTTTTTATTTCTTTATTTTTTTTAATCACGGATCTCTGATGTGGTTAGTTGTTCACTGTCATTTGCCATATGCCCACGACAGGAGACATTTACCTTGTTCTATTCTTTATCACTTCACCTCACCCACATTCTTGTGTGAAATCTGTTTGCAGTGAATCTCACCTATGTGACACTGATGCTCTGAGGAGGTAACGTGTCACTGCTTTTAGCCTGCAGAAATAAATGGAAACATTTGCAAGGCGCTGAATTTAAAGTCCTCAAAGGGATTCTTGTAATCAAATTTCTCATTTAGTGACTATTGAACCATGCAGGGCTAATTGATCTATTAGATATCCCTGTATGTTTCCTATCTGAAAGACATTGCAAGTTATTTCTTCCTAGATCTGAATCATTGTCTCCAGGCAGGTGAAGCCAGAAGACTGTGGAGGAATAGGATATTCTGATATAGCGTGTTGGGTGAACATGATGGAGATCCAATAATAGTTCCAATTTGTTGCTTGTGGAGGTCGCCAGAAAGCAGCTTATTCTGTATACAGTTGGTTAGGGTCATGTGACATGTCAACCAATGTGAATGTGCACTAACAGTCTTCTTGGACTACCGTTGCCTTTGCATGTCAACACAGAGTTATCTTTAGTGTAATTAATTTAATTGTGTGTTGCTTTTCCAAACATGTTTTTGTTTTTTTAAATCTATTGAATAAAAACAGACTCATTCAGGTATCTTTCCAAGTTCAAGTTCTTTTTCTGTCATGTTTGACCTTTTCTCTTGACATTTTCAGGAACCAACAGGAGCTCAGTCATCCCTACTTTCACAGCAAACATGTCCAGCTTGTCTGAGGCAGAAAGGCACCTTCTTGGTAAGTGGTGGCTTCATTTCTAATTCCAGGTGATTACAAATGAATCAAACACGTTATCATGGAGTGGCATCAAAGTCCTGAGGGTTCTTCTAGAAATATTTATATTCCAATTGTATAGAGACATGTTATGTCATTTTATGTCTAAAATGAATGAGACTTTCGGGAGCTGAAGCCCAAAGATTGAAGGCTTATTGGAAAAAATAATTTATTTTCTTTCACTGTGTTGTCAGTATAAGGGGTTGATATGACATTCATTAATAGAATTTATTAGCAACATTTTCCTGGCAAATCATTGAACCCAGAAGGATAATGTGTTTTATAAAACAATTCAACTCTACGACTAAATGTCTTCGATAGAAATTATAAGCAGGTCTGAAAAGCTGCGACTTGGTTTTCATACTTCACTGTCAGTGAAAACTGGCTTTGGCTATGGCAGAAACTTATGTAAATCTTAATTGGTATGCAAATGGTTATAATCCATAATGTTAACTGTTGCTCTTCTTGAAGGCTCAAGAACGAGTCGATCAAAAATCATCTGCGCTGTAACCACTGTGGGTTTATTTGTATTTGTGTGTATGTGTGTGTGTGTGTGTGTGTGTGTGTGTGTGTGTGTGTGTGTGTGTGTGTGTGTGTGTGTGTGTGTGTGTGTGTATGTGTGTGTTTGTAGATTTGCACAAGATCGTTGTCATCATATTGCCCCTCAGCCTGATCCTGCTGGTGTTTGGATGGATCTTTGGATTTGTTAGTTCATTGACCAGTAGTTCCAGATTCCTGGCTGGATCAGCAGCCTACATCCTCTTCTGCAGTAAGTCCAGTCAGCATGTATTCCTGTAGTGTACATTGATTTAAAGTGAAACCTTTGCACTGCTATGTCAGTATGAAACACCTTCAGATCAATGTATGATACACATCCCACACATAGGTGCCTTTGTCTGTCCATTAAGTACATCACACCTATCTTGCATTCAGATTCCCCCTCTCGTGGTTTAAATTCACTTCTGACTTAAGACAGCTGCAAAAATGTCAGTATACAGGAGAAGCATGAGGCATCAATATGAAAATAATTATTAGTGTTATATACTGCAGCTAGCTTTTATTGGTAGACTGCATCTCTTGTTTCTCTCTTTAACATCCAAAATCCCATTCAGCTTAATTAAGCTGAATTAGGTAATGATCTTTACGTTCACAGTGCTTTGAAAAGCGTGGAGAGGGTGAATTTCTGAGGGGAAAAACATCTTTAAATCAGAAAGAGTGACTTCAGGCTCTTTATTTGTTGCTTGAGATTTTCTCTCTAGACAGTAAGTAGCTCAAGATGTTCATTTACAATTATAGCAACATTATCAGAGATAGTCTGACAGGGAAATCAGTTCTAAAAGAAGTGATATTATCTTTTTTTTTTTGCAACATCACAATCATTTTATCACATAATGAAAAAATCTAAAAAGTAGACTTGGGAATATTTGAATAATCCTTAATTTTTTTTAAACATAATAGATACATTTATCATTTTGTAATGAAAAAATATTTACACTTTTTCTTTGTACGCATGGTGGTGATGCAGACATACTCCCAGAAGCTGGTGGTAAATCACTCACAGGTACTTTACGACCCCTACCTACAAAGAAAAAAAGAATGAAGTGTTAACCTGAGGCACAGTAAGTCAAGATGGGCGGTCAGCAGCATCAGGAGTTATCTGATCACTGTCTGGCACGACCCACCTTCATTCCAGAACATCAGCTAAAATGAGCTCTTTCAGAATCGCATAAAAACTAATAAAAATCATTGTTGGTTAACAGTCCACTAACAGAAATCAATTTTTCAACTAATTTTTCTTTTGGTTTAGTATGGCTAAACAGACACACAGAGGTATTGATGTGGGACTGAGGCCCCGTCCACACGATGACAGACTTTTTTAAAATGCAACTTTTTTGCTGCGTTTACGCCTTCCGTCCACACGACAACGCAGATATCTGGAGCAAAAACGCAACTTTTCGAAAACGCTGGCCTAGATGGATTTTTTAAAAAACGTGTGGTCTGCGTTGTCGTGTGGACGGTGTATCTGCAACTTTTTAAAAACGCTGACGTCTTGCCAATGACAAAAACCTCTGTGACATCATATTTATGGGCCTGTGTGTTGTGACAGCAAAACAAGGAGGGTTCCTATTGGATAAAATTTGACTCAATACTGTCACCACATGGTTTGGCATGCTTATAGCCGTCTTTGAAAACGCACTGGTGCATTTATGTGTGGACGGAGATTTTTTTGAAAACGCTTTCGTGTTGACGCAAATTGTTTTCGATGCGTTTTTAATAATTTGCGTTTTCAAAAAAAATCCGTCATCGTGTGAGTATTAGCCAAAAGAAGGTTTTCACCAATTTTCCCATTACTTTGTGTGTCTGAGTGGATTTACATCTGAATGTCTCTCTCTTGAGATCAAAGTTCTTAAGAGAGAAGATTTTTTTGGTGAATGGACTGCACTTATGTACACAAATGAGCCTTCACCCACTCTATACTATACAGTTGAAAGGCACCACTTTCTAATCAGAGCTAACTATTCATGCAATTACCCAAGCGCCATTGCAACAGCTATTGGGAACAGTTTGGGGCTCAGTGCACATCACTGCATCATGTGCTGCATAAGGATGATTTCTGAGAGTTGATACCATTTGGTGTAACTGGATATGACAGGTTAATCCAGACTGTATATATGCATATAACCATAATGAGTAACAACCAAAGCGTGATTCTAATGAATCGACAGGACATGCGTAAATTTACCCAATAGTCAAATGCAGCTTTTCAGCAGTCTGGTTACGTTCAGATAAGGGAACAGCAAACACCCTTTTGCAGGAATGTGTGTGTAAAAACACACACATTCCTGAGCAGCTCTGCTTTTTTTAATGATATCCTCAATGTAATAAAGAATAACAAATATTGGATTTGAAAGCAATGACGTGTAATTTTATTTGATTAATTTCTTCCTTGGTTCCGGAAGAAATTACGTAAGTAGAAAATTACATAAGTAAAGACGCGTTTTCCATGCAAATGCCCTAATCCGTTCCAAGCCCACAAAAATTCTGACATAAATGTTTTGTAAAGCATAAAAATGCATCAAAACATGTAAAAAATACATGTTGCAATTAGATTATTACACAATAAATGAGAGTTGTGCATAACTTAAGAGACCTCTTTGGTTCATGTGCTCCTATCTCACGATGATGAACAACAGAGTGAATTCCAGTCCTCCTTTTGAACTTCTCCAACCACCCACGCAATGCCTTAAACTCCTTAAACTTTCTTTTGTTCTAATAACTTGTCGATTGTAGATTTTTGCCATATTCTTTGGCGAGATCAACCAAACGCATCCAGTTTTTCATGCTTTTCTATGATCTCTTGCTTTATACGGACAAAGAAACTCTTCTCTTCGTCTTTTCTTTTCCTCTTTTCTCCATCACTTTCTTGGGGTCCATAGCGAATACGTACTCAAGAAGTTATTATATTTGCGCAAAACTATCAAACTACCTCACGGGTCGAGTGCCGAATGCCGAATGCCGAGTTAGATCGGTGCCGAGCACCGATCTAACTCCACACAGAGGTGGAGTGACGTCCCTCTTAGCCAATGGGATGCCAGGAAGATACGAAATAGGTAACAGCCAATGACAGAGCAGCTATGAGAATGTGAGAATATGAGGAACCTGTTGGAGATCTGAGTATCAGCCGATACTGTGTTTTTACATTACGTAAGTCGAAATTTCTTTCGTAAGTAGAGGTAATATTTTCCTGCCAAGAAATTTGATAAGTAGAAAATTTCATAAGTAGAGACATTCGTAAGTAGAGGTACCACTGTACTTGATTCCCACAGCTATGACTACTCTCTTTTGCTGATGGTGCATGTCTGATAGGCATTTTAACTGATGATATCACCATTTACAGATCCAAGATCAACTGCTTCTACAATGGTGCTCAGATTTACAAACACAAAAGTCAATTAAGTGGTCAGTGATTTTAGGAAAACTAAATTTCCCTTTTGCTCCTGAGGTGGATAGGGACTCTAAGGAGACTCGAGAGTTAAAAACACAACCAGACAGATACTGTAGATCACCATAAAATCAGGGCCAATCTGAGGAGAAATGTCAAAGCTCACAGCACAGATGTCCAAACTCAAAACTGTGAGCTTCACACTTGGAGGTGCATTCAAGTTCGCTATGAAATGTGTAGAAAAAAAAAAAAACGTTAGAGAAATTACACTTTGAGTCCATCTCATTAGGGCAGTTCTTGGCTGTTGATCCATTTCATACCACAAGTACTGTGAGCACTGATATTGATAACAAGTTGATAAGGAATGCTAAGACAACTCTGAAATTCAAAAAAGCTCAGCAACATAAGTTTGAACAGATCCATGCTGACACTAATTTACCAAGACTTGTATTCAGAATATTGTAACCCTTTGTATTCAGTGCTGGGGAGAGCCACTGTCTCTACAATACAAAAATATACTGGACAGAGTCACTAATTGTAGGCCTGGTGAAAACCATCACTTGAGTGTGGGCAGCACACATTAAGTTTAGCTTGTGAAATCATACTTGACCCCTATTGCCCTCTAAAATCTCAAAGTGCAACGTGACCCTCAAAAATACAGGTTAAAAAGAATCTGTTGAGTAACTAAAAGAAAATGGAGGACAACAAAGAAAACAATTTAAAAAAAAAAACTAAACATAATGGCTGCCTTTAACAGGGAAAAATATCAGAAAAAGAGAGAAAAATATTATTAGATACTAGTAGCTCAAGGTTATTATTCTCTACTATTTCTATACTTTTCCGCAGTTCTCTGCAGGAAATTAGTAAGAATGTAGTTTTTTTTTATTCAACCAATCAGGTTATTAACACCAAAATTTCTTGACAATGGTGACCTGACAAATGCTAAAACCTCTTTTTTTTTAAAAAAAGTTTAAAGGTTAAAATAGCATCAGTACATATCCATGGCATGGCCTGGAACATTAAGCAATGAATAAATCACATGAAGTCTAACACACAACAACAAAGATATACCCTCCTTGTATAACCCCACAGGTTACACAAGATGTAACCTTTGTTTACTAAAGATAGATGGTAATGGCACCGTCTATCTTTAGATGGTATTGTCCTGGGGACCAAAGGGTTGCATGTCCAAGACCTATGTTGAACACAAAATTTAAAATCTACTTATCAAACTTGAAAAGATATTTTCATTAAGGATTAACATATTTTCCAAAGAAAGCAATAAAATGGAGGAAGTTCTCTTAACAGCATCTTAGTCAACAACCTCAGACTAAATCCGGATCAAATTGATGCCTGAGCCTCCATCCATTTCGAACTAAGTGCAGTGTTTGATGAAATTGGTTATACTCTCTGAAATTTCTTGTTTTCTTGAAAAGCTGCTTGGTTTTCAACACAGGAGAAAATCATTTGTCAGAGAAGCACACCATCTGTTGGGGAGCGCAAGGGAGCAGCTTTAATTTATTTGTATTCTCCCAATGCATCATGCCACTTGGTGACAGCATCAGAACACGCAATGTATGTTTCCCTTGTCCTATAAACAAAATGAACTAATTGTGCTGCTGGTGCAGGTGCCATTACCATCTATCTTTAGGAAACAAGTACATAGACATAGACAAGTAACAATTTTTTCAAGCTGCGTGAGGGTGGGACTGAAAATCTATTAATGTGTCATGAAAGAAATAAATGGTGTGGCAGGGAATCGGGGTCAACACTCACGCCTCATTTACAGGTCTGGATTAAGGTAGGTTGCAGCTGGAATCAACCTACTGTACAAGGAGAGCATACCAATTCATGATGGTGTAAATATTCCATACACCATTTGTGTTACCATAGAAATGTATTTTGTTTATTGTTGTTGTTTTTTAAATGAAGATAATCTTTAACCATTAATAATAAAAATGGTTCAAAACAATAAACACAAGCATATTTGCAAATAAACACTGAGGAGAACTTTAAATCCTTGGTGTCCAGAAAGCCTTTAATTGTCAAGGGCTGTGATATGTGGCTAATTTCCTTGTGCACTACTCACCTGCAAGAACACGGTGACTATTTGCTGGTGGTTTAATAGAAGCTCCCAGCAAAAACAGAAAATGAGGGATACAGCTTTGGTCCTCTGTGACCCGAAGTTATGAAACACACATATCAGGGAAACCACAACACATATGTTTTAATAAAAATAACCAAAAAAACACTTTTCATCATTCATGCTCCTGTTCGTTCATTTCTATTGTTATTATCAACTGTCTTTCGATTCCTTGTTTTACATTGATCATGGCATCATTCACTATTTTTGTGCAAATTTGTCTACCTTTTTATTCTTACTGTCAAGTGTATATTGATTTTGGATACTGTTTTGTTCCCCTTCTATGTGTGTTTCAAAAACTAAAGGAAAGGCGCTATACAATTAATCAAATGACAGTTTCACATTGTGTCCAAAGGACATAATTCAACTTGTTTCTCTACAAATAGAATAAAAGAAGGAAAAGGAAAGATAAGCACATATATAATACAATTTCCTCCAGGATTAATAAAGTATCTACACACTTTTCTATAGAAGCCCCTAGGTGTCTAGTTTTCTTTTACATATCTGTAATAGTGATTCACCTAATAACTTCCTCCATGTGTGATTAGAATAAAGAATAAAGGCTCGACATGTGTCCATCAGTGTGATTTTCTACCATCCGAGGATTAGCATCCACAGACACCTTTCTCTGAGCACCACAATGCATGGCTGCATGAATAGCATAGAGAATGATCTGGATATATTTAGTCTCAGAAGGACATTTGTCACACTTTCCAGTCAGCTTTTAGAAAAAAAGAAGCTTTTTGATGAGCCTAACTGGAATTTTGCCACCAAACAAACAATCTCACAGTAGGTATACACATAATCAAACACCTGTGAAGTGATTGCTGACCTAAATGAAGTGGCACAAAATTGCATCTTTTGTCCTTCAGACAGACAGAATACACAAGCCTGAATGCGCCCCTCCGCCCCCCCCCGACCCCCAGAGCTATCAACTTCATTTTTAAATCAATGCAGGACAACAGAAACGCAGTGACTCTGCTCTTGAATTTTCAGAAAAGGCTGGAAGTTCAGCTTTGAGGGTCTTTCATTCACCTTTATTCCAGTTTCTGCGTGTGTTTCCACAGACTAATAGAATGGACCGTCACTAGATTCCAGATGACAGCACAATGGCATTTTTTAGACCAGTTAAGTTTAAAGTGGGTTATTTCCGACGCCAAATAGTTAGGAAATACTGAGATCAGTCAGTCAGTCAAACTTTATTAATAGAATTGTTGAAAGTTCCTTATGTTTTGCTGCGTAATCACCGGTGCTCCTACAGTCGGTTCTACCGTCTGAGAGCAGCTCAGTTAGAGCCGGGACTTCGGTGACGCCCCTTGACTACCGTTGTTAGGGGGCGTGCGTCATATACAAGACGCACCGGATTATAAGGCGGGTTTATGAGAAAATTTTACGCTTTTAGTTGCGCCTTATAGTGCGGAAAATACGGTAAATACCCTCAAATTAAAGGTGAAAGTGCGATTCAAGCCCAGCTCCAATATTTATGGACTTATATAACTGTATATAACTGTTAGCATTACTGTGGAGTCTACAGAGTTTGCTAACAGTGTGTACAGATTATTGCATCTGAATTTATCTGTCTGGTGAGTCATCATGGAAGCATAGTTCCTGTTTAGAAATATCTGTCCAGCCATCCATCTATCCATCTATTCATCCAAAAATGATGTAGGAGAAGCTGAATCAATGTACATAAAAATAGATGTTGTTATGCACATCTTTGTATGTGATGACAAGCCACACTGTCTATGTGGCATCAAAAAGACAACTAAATTTGCTTTGACACAAATGTCCCACCCACACTTCCGTATGAAACTACACATAAGCAAACTCACTGTCAAAACCAGCTCTGACATTTGTTATATGAAAAAAGGGTCGACATATTTTAATATGCTTCTCGTCTTTTTCCTGTTTCAAAACATATAATGATGTTTCTGAGGTGAAGGTGTTTCTCTGAGCTGTTATTCTATGGTTACATAGTGTATTCACCATTATTCACCATGTATTCAGAACAGAGATGAGTCTGTCCGTGTGAAGGTGGGGTTTTTCTGCCGGTTCTAATACTATTTATATCAGCATTTATGCCGGCTTCAGGTCTGCCACTCAAGGCTTTTTAAATACGCACCAGTATTTTTTAAAGATAGGTTCCTATTTGAGGGGCCTTACAGCCTAGAACATGCAATGAAAATATCTTGTTTCAGTCTTATTCTGTACCACAAACTACACATTTAAAATTGATGTAGAGTAGCAGTAGCTGAATTCTTTCTCTGATTGGTGGTGAGATCTAATCATCTCTGCTGGATCAAACCTGATTACATGATCAATGGTGTTTGACCAGGTTTTGTCTCCTATTATCACCAAAATTAAGTCCATGTGATGTACTTGTGTCATCACAAGTGTGGTTTTTGTGTTATATGTGAGAACTGTCCGCACAAGCCCACTTTCATGATTTTAATGGTCAGTAATTAACGTGGGATAATTGCAGCACAAACATAATGGTTCTGTCCGCCATGTAGCAGTACATGGAAACCTCAGTCTGACGCATTTAACTGCTCTCTATGTGGGCGGCACTGTGGCGCAGTGGGTAGTGCTGTCGCCTCACAGCAAGGCGGTTCTGGGTTCCAGTTCCAGTCTGCGGAGTTTACATGTTCCCCCCGTGTCTGCGTGGGTTCTCTCCAGGTTGTCCAGCTTCCTCACACCTCCAAAAACATGTGCTTCAGGTTAATTCGCCGTTCCAAATTGACCGTGGGTATGAATGTGTTCGTGCGTGTTTGTCTGTGTCTCTATGAGGCTCTGTGGTTTACTGGCGTCATGCCCGGGGTTTTCCCTGCCTCATGTCCTAAGCCAGCTGGGATAGGCTCCAGCACCCCATGACTCGCGACAGCAGATAAAGTGGTAAAGTGGATGGATGGATGCTCTCTATGTCGGGGGCTCTGAGTTTGACGTTCAGTAATGTGCTTTTCAGCCAACCTCATCCTGCTTGGAAATACAGGGTGAAAAATGAATTACCACATTTTTATGATCACGTTCCTCCTGTAGAATAAATGATGAGATTTATTAAATTTTCAAGCACTTTTCTGAAATAATTGGCTTAAGAATGTTTTTGAAATTGCTGTAATTTTTAATGTTTCATGAGTATACCAATTTGTTCCCATTACTGTCTATCATCTGTAAATTACCTGTTCAATTACCTTCCTGTTTCATTCAGAAATCGAAAAAAAAAAAATTTTACACTCTCCATTCTCAGGACTTCAATGTTCCCAAAGGTAGAATAGAACTTCATAAGAAGGTTTTTATGTTCCTGCCTCTTGGAATTATTTGCAAGCTGATCTTAGAATTCAGAGTTTGGTGCATGAATGAATTTAAAACTTTGGTGAATTCCTTTGAATGCATGTTGTTAGCGTTCACATGGTTTCTGTGATATCTTTTATTGCATTTCAACTTGTGTGACTTCATGTAAAAACTGTTTTGCTGCTATTCTTGGCCAGGTTTCCCGTGTGAAAGAAATCTCTCATGTCAGTAGGATTTAATAATGACAATAGTGATGAAATTCTTAATTATTCCCCCGTAGTTTTCCATTCTAGTTAGTTGTCGTGTGTTTGTGTGTGTGTGTGTGTGTGTGTGTTTGTGCGTGTGTATAAATGAACATGTTGTAAGAATTGGTTAGGTTGAATATTTATTTTATTCATCCACATGTGGGGAAATTATCTTTACACTCTTCAATCTTTTTGCATGTGGTTACAGTCTTTTGTTAGTCATGCATACACACATAGTTTTTGAATACAGGCCCCCGAACACAACACACTGGGGGCCTGTAGGCATGCAATTAGTAACACCACACAAACAGTAGGGGGAGGCAGAGTGACGGGTCGCGCACAGGGGGTCGCACCCAAACAAGCAGCTTACGGGGGGGGACGGCGCCTTGCTCAAGGGCGCCTCGGCAGTGGCTGGGAAGTGAGCTGGCGTCTCCCACCGTCAGCTCACACTCTGAGGGTTGTCCTGGCGGGTGCGGGATTTGAACCACCGATGGCTGGGCGATCCGTCTTCAAGGTATCTGCTCTACCGCTGAGCCACTGCCGCCCCATGTGTGATTATTTCAATGGTTTCATGCCTTATTCATTGAGATTGATTCACTTCCATGTCCTAGAACAGGGTTGTCAATCTCATTTTCACCGAGGGCCACATCAGCATAACGGCTCTCCTTAAAGGGCCAGATGGAACTTATAAATGTAACTAAATGTAACTCAATGTAATTTAAAATAAATCTAACTACTAATACTTGTTAAATAACTTATTCAAGTTCCAAACATTACAGTTGTACAAAAGAGATCTCTCTTTGTTTCTCTGTTATAACATAGCAAAAGCATAAATTTAATTTGTCATGTAATGAAAAAACCCCACATAACTCCATCAATCAAGGGTTAAACTATTCAAGTGAATAAAGAAAATTAACATCGAACACAAGTTACAACATTAATTTTGCTGAAAACTTTTTTGTCAAAGTTAAAATGGGCTGAATTACTGCATTGTGAGAGATGTATTTTTGGTCAAAGCACACTTTTGACCTATTTATTTTTAGACACTCTGACCTTCAATGCTCTTGCGGGCCACATATAATGATGGGGGGGGGGGCCCGGTCCTTGAGTTTGACATGTGTCCTAGAGGCAGGAGAACTGAGGTTTCTTTTTCCTGTTGTCTGTTTGTTCCAGGTCTTTTCACTTCAGCTGGCATCAGTGTCTACATTAAATACTCCAACCAGGCCATGGAAGAGTTCCAGCAGGTAGTGTCAGCAGAGGACCTCAGCTTTGTGGATGTGTCCTTTGGCTGGTCCTTATACACAGCTTGGTTCTCCTACAGCCTGGAAGTTGTCACTGGCCTTCTGCTCATGCTAGCTGCCAGAATAACTCACATGAAGAGCCGCTACGACTCTGGTGTGGCCATCGCCATGTTGTAGGCTCATGTTTTTTCTTGACCAACCAGATCATGGAATGTATTTATTACAGTATTTATTAATTTGTTTATGTATTTATCTGTGCAGTATGTGTGAATTTATATATGTATGTATGGGGGGGGGGGTCTGGTTTTGTTTGCACAACACACACAGATGTAGTTTGAACTTGGTTTTAGATGCCCGGAATACCTTGTTTACATTTAGATTATGTCTTAACTTACTAACATTATTTAAAATAGTCAACTCGATAATGACATTTTGTTTATTCCCCACGTTGTGTTTCTATTAATTGACATTATTGTTGATTATGGAGCAACACAAATCTTTGTATATTTACATATTTATTTATTTTTACATCCATCCATCTTCAACTGCTTATCTGGGGCCGGGTACCGGGGGCAACAGTCTTAGGATGGAAGCCCATACTTCCCTGGTATTTTTACATTATTTACACATTAACAGTAGTACTTTTGAACCTTTAAAACAAGATTTTATCCATATGGTATTATGAAACAAATATTTTCATAAAGATTAATATCTTTATTTTTATCTTTCTTGTAGTTCCACTTTAAGCAGCAGCACCACTTTGGCTTAACAAATGGGCCATGTGAGGGTAGTTTGCACAGTTTATTGTAAAGAACATTTCATACATGCAGAAGGCATTCAAGGAGGAAATTGTTATTCAAATAATGAGGGACTGAGTCCATTATAGCTTCACCTCAGTGAGACCCTTGTTGAGTGCTTCTTTCTTCTTTGTTTGGATTCTTCTCACCTCTGCTGCTTCACAACTACGCCATTCTTTCATTTCCACCTCTCCAAGTTCACAGTGATGCTGGAGGTGTGACCACACAAACACAACACTCAGTGCATTGACGTATTTACTTCTGTCATCGTGTTTTTTAAATGTTTAGATGTGAACTTTTTGTTCATGTATCTCAGTTTATGTGAATTTATTCATCTAACCACTGTATTGTGTGTATACATATAGTCCTGGTTCACCCATTGTGATATTTGTTTTCAGGAAACTGCAGTCCTGTAATAGAAACAAGCTAATAGAGGCGTTGCTAATATTTCTACTAGTTGTGGAAGGTGTGTTTATTTAATTTGAAAACACCGACCTATGAGTGACTGTTGCAATGCTGTAAAATGTCTGATTGCATCCTGCCTGCAAACCTTTCTCCTGTACTCATTGTAGATGCATCAATCATGGAAGCAGCTATACATAAGTGAACACGCCGTCATCTTGCCATGCAGTGCAGAATATGCATTGAATGTTTAGCAGTAGTTTACAGCTTAAATTGTACAGTCTGTGCTTTTTATTTCAATATAAATTGAGACGTCTCTATTCATATCCTGGAACTATAAGGAGTGCTATGAGAATGGAGCGTTTACCACTTTGCAGAAGTGTAAAATGTTTTCTGTTGTTGTTGTTGTTCTTTTTCTCAATTGTGAAGAAGGTCTTCATATATTTATAACTTAACTACCTGAAGCTGATGAGCCTGTTTGATTGTCTTTCTCTGTGCCTCAACAGCCTGAGTGTAAATAGCATATGTGTTTGTCTTTGTGGAATTAAAACTTCTAGAAGGTGAAGATTCCCTTCAAACTAATAGTGTTGTAATTGAAGGCGACTTTGGCTTGAACAAAATAATACTACACAGCATTGCAGTCGGAAAAGCATTACTCATGGCAGACATATAAGCTACACCGTAAAAAAGTGCGCACACACACACACACACACACACACACACACACACAAACACATATATGTCTCTGTGATTTAATGTGTCTCAACTAGTGAATCAAAGTCCAAACAGTAGGACATTTTGTCTACTCAGCAGTTTTCTTCGGACAGTTTCCTGCCCAGTAATCATGTCTCAGGTGATACAGAAGAGAGGGCTATAAAAGAAGGATGGAGTTGCAGAGACTTAGTCTTGAAGCTTCCCTTTTATATATTAGGCTAGCTCAAATCCCATTAAAACTTTATGGAACACCGTAAGTCAATCTGGTGTGGCAGGAGAACAGCAAAGTTTGAACTGAACCATTTTTCATTTGGTTTGTTTTTTTGTCCTTGAAAGAGTGCCTTTTTTTTTTTATTTCCAGACAACCTCTAGTCTCTTTGGCTGAAGACTTATTAAAGCAACACATATGATTCTTACCAGAATCCCTTGCCTTGTTCAAACCCTTACCTCAGGTAGATGTTTATAAAACCAACATCTGATCACTTGTTTTCTTATGTTTAGAAATTAAATCTTGTTCAATGACCAGGCCTTTAATTTGTACTTGTGAAACTGAACTCGTGTGACACTTTTGTCCAGCAATAGAACCTTTTTAACTCTTTGTCCACGTGAAATTCTTCTCATTACATGATGATGATTGTGCTCAGTATAACTCCATGGGTTGCAGCAGTCTGCCATAATATGGTACGTGACACTCTCTGTATGGGGCACATTTTACAAATGAAAAATTACCTTAAGGAAAAAATAGATTACGTACTTCAAAAATAAAAATTCTGGTACCAGTGCAGCATAGATTGAACAACTGCTGGAATAAACAAGTACCTCATCTGTGTCATTTGTCTTTATGATCATTATGATAAAATATTGACCGCTCATTAATGAATTTGGAAAACAGTTTATAAATCACCGCCTGAGGGGCTGCTATCAATCTCACTGAATTCCCCAATGCTTTGGGGGATTTTGACCTTGTGGAGAGCCATGTTGCGGTATGGATGGACTATCCTTTAATGAAAGAACAGCGCTATGAAAAGAAGATGTGTGAAGTGTAGAACCTGGGAAGAATGTCAAGATAAATTTGTCACTTTAATAGAAGGCAGACAAGACTCATTGCAGTTATCATGCTGGTAAAGGTACAGAAGATATAAAGGTCCTCATTTTAGTGCATATTTACTTTGATTAGATTCAATTGTTGCTAATAAACTGTAGTAAATAAAAGTTAGCAACATAGACAATGAGGAAATTCAAACTGAAGATACATACAAGTCTCTGAATAGTGTTTACCTTTTAACTTGAGTTTGGTATCAACACTCAATTTGCTTAGCGAGAATGACAAAGAATTTACTTGATACAGTTGAGTGTCTCTGACAACACTTAAAAATAATATAAATATAATATTAGAAGTAACTTATTTAT
The DNA here is from genome assembly GCF_040054535.1 of Antennarius striatus. Lineage (NCBI taxonomy): Eukaryota > Metazoa > Chordata > Actinopteri > Lophiiformes > Antennariidae > Antennarius > Antennarius striatus. The sequence goes on along the minus strand of NC_090791.1, from coordinate 13,721,093 downwards.
CTTTAATTAACTTTTTTATTGAAAACCTTTTATCTCTTTCCTCCATTTGGTAGTTCAACTGGTTTTTCTGTGAAGAACATCCAGATCCAGTGCTGTGCTCACTCTGGGAGAAACGTGTGGTCCAGACGGCAAGAGGAATTACCGCTCAGGTTCACCTGAATTTACCTCCACATTCTCAGTCAAGTACTTTCACACCCCTGAGAAAAGCAGCAAGCTTTTTTAGACTTCCATTCCTTCTGCTATCAGGTTTCTAAAAGCCAAGTAAGTACATGCTAGTTGCTCTAGTTGCTGAAAGGTCAAGAATACATTTGCTGAAAGGTCAAGAATACTTCAATTATATATTTTTCTTTCTTTCTCATAACTTCATACTTTATAACTATAATCAGTGAAATAAAATCCATTAATCAATCAATTTATCCCGCATAGGGAAACTACTTTTTTTCCACTCTGAATATTCACACACGTGTGTGTGTGTGTGTGTGTGTGTGTGTGTGTGTGTGTGTGTGTGTGTGTGTGTGTGTGTGTGTGTGTGTGTGTGTGTGTGTCTGTGTGTGTGTCTGTGTGTGTGTCTGTGTGTGTGTATATATATATATATACACATATATACATATATATATATACACATATATATTTACACATATATATTTTTTACAAGCCCATAAACACACACACACACACACACACACACACACACACACACACACACACACACAAACACGGGGCCTGTAGGCCTGCAGATAATGAGAGATGTTATCATCTCGCTAACCTGTGGTGACTCAAGGCTGCCAGAGTGCATTCGACTTGTATTTTCACAATGCGAAATAAAAATCAGCTTTGGGCTTTTTAGCTTTGTGTTCCCACAATGCTTTTGGTCACCAGTCTATCTCAGACAGCTCCCTCAGGTCCAGCACACTGATGTAGGTGAGAGGGTGAGAGACATCAGCTCAAAACAACCCACCTGTTAAAATCAATTCTCTCTCTCTCTGTCTCACTCTCTTTCTCTCTCAGTATGTAGCTCTGACCAAACCTCACTGCCACAAATACATTGATCTGTTGTTGATGACTTGTTGACGTATTGATACTCAATTGTTGCTGCTACATTGAGTATTTTTATTTATTTACTTTAGCTATTATGTGAATCAGAATCTGTCAAAGTGAATTGCCCATTTGAGATAGATGAAGTTGTCCAAACTGAAATGAACTTATTAAGAACGACCACTGAAGACTCTGCCCATTATTCTATACTGTCTATATAGTCAAACCTGAGTTTTCGAATGCTTCTGTTCTCGACCAAATCGGTTTTCGACCAGAAAATCCGAGAATTTTACGTCTCTGAACTCGACCAAAATTCGGCTCTCGACCAAACCGAAAGAAGCCGAGCGTACCTGAACGCGACTCACTCGGGAGCCAAGCAAACTGCCCAGGATGCTTCCTCCATAGCGCATTCATGTTCAAAGTTCAATAGGATATCTTTTATTAAAATAACACAGTGTCTATTTCTACCCATTTTTATTTATGGTAAACAGTATACAATGCAGTTTATGGTGTAAAATAGTTTAAAAAAAACTTAGAAAAAGGAATGGATTAAAATTATTTACATTAATTATAATGGGAAAAATAGTTTCGGATTTCGAACAACTCGCTTTTCGAACAGCCTTCTGGAACGGATTATGTTCGAAAACCGAGGGTTGACTGTATGTCTGTTTTCATTTCATGAAGAGAAAACAATCAATTATGTTCTCATGCTGAGATATCAAAGACAATTATCAATTGAAGGTATAATAATAGCCTTTCTTAAGAGGCCACTGTGGAGGGCCTGCCTTGATGGAAATGATAAGAAAAATAAGAGACCCATGGAGGAAGGATGCTAAAAAGAGCTACTTATACAATACCAGATATGAAACACCATCCATGCTGTACAGACTATATTCTGTCTGTTTTCATATTCTCTCCTTCAAGACTGCAGGGTCAAAAAAGACGTCTTCATTTCCTTATTCTGATTCGGACCATATTTCCTCCATAATGTTGCAGTTAAAAAAGGGATTTTACCACAAGTGATTCTTATGGTCATCGAATCAGTTTGCTTCATTCCAGATTCACAGTCAGTAGGCCTGTGGAGTTGATGTCTCAGGATTGAGTGGTCTCATAAACAGAGAGGGGACTCAGTCCCCCAAGGAATGTGAATAAGATGCATTTTCTCTTTCCTGGGAACCATTCTAAAAGTAATTATACCTGTCTGGACTCAGTGAGCATGAAGAGTAATGGAATTTGGGAAATTGAACAAGCCATGGATCAGATTTTCATTTGTGTCCTATGATTAAGATTTAGGTTTTTATGATTCATTGCAAAGAGCTGGAGCTAGGTACAACCCAATGAACACATAAATAAAAAATACACAGACACCCAGATTGGAAATGCTGAGAAGAGCAGGAAAATGACTTGCATTAAGACTTCACTAACTTGAGTCATTTAGCCTCGTAAGTCGTGTTAGGCAAGGCCTTAATCAGTCCATACGGACTCTGAATTCCTGGCTAAGTCTTAAGTATTCCTTTATATACATATATTTCCAAGTTGAAACATTTTAACTGCCTGTATATTGTATCAAAACTATTCATGTTTAAATCTGTTCTTATGGTATAAATTTTGCCTCAAACCACAAACACACAATCATATACTGTACTGTATATGCAATAAAGATGTGGCTTGTAAACAGTAAACAGAATCAGGATAACAAAATTAGTTTGTTTTTTTGTTTGTTAATTTTTTTGCATTTTTCTCCTCTGTGAGGTGAAGAAGAACAACAACATGGAAAACAGAGCCTCAGTATAAGGCTTCGAGATTTGTGACAAATACTTTTGAGCAGACCAAACCAAACTGGAGTGAGAGAATATAATAAATAGTAGGATTCGTCTAATATTCCCCTTGAATACGAACCTACTATTCTCACTTCCTGTTGAAGAAAGCTGCATATGACTGTCTGTCCCATTCTGACTCAAGACAAAAGGAAAATAGAAAAGGGACAGGTAATGCATCACACAAATAGCTTTATTTCCTCTCCATTGTCACTCTCTTTCTTCAACATTTTCTGTCTCAATGATTTTATTTCGGTGGACGGTGACAAATTGTTCCTGTCAGAGCTAAATACAGTACATTCTTATCGTCTTTGTGCAGCTTCCTTCACAGAAAGTAGGTTGACAGTTGGTGTGAGACTAATAACGTCAAATGAAGCCCACAAATAATACAAAGATGCCATAAAATTAATTGTCAGTGTGGGGTGGCTGCTGCCGCTGTTTTGGTGTCATGCCTTCCAGAGAAACAGTAACATGATAAACCATATACACATGGCCTCTAATTTGATTCTGCACCCCACCCAAATCCTTGTGACATCCACTAAGCTTACATAAACCCACCAGAAATATTGTGTTTCTTCTAAATGTGGAAGGCCAGAGGCTTCAGTGGTTTTATGCAGGAAAAGTCAGGGATATATTTATTTTTAACCAGGCAAAGCTTGATTTTAAAACATAATTGTTTTATATTGTAATCGTTTAAATGGTATGATGCTTTCTTTGCTGATTAAATCCTCACATTTACATCTTTTTGAATCTACTTAAATCTCCATTACTCGATATAAGGGCATCTCATGAATGTAATTAAGCAGCAAGAACTTACGTGAAAATTAATTTACATACAGATGCAACAAGGCTCATGGCAGAGAAGTGCTCATGTTTGTCTGAGGAGGAGCTGCTGGGATTTTACTAGCCTCAGCTGTTGAGTCCAAATGTGAACTGTGAGACATTTTGTCCACTCAGGTCTTTCTTTGGAAGCTTGATTCCCAGTAATCCAGTGTCTGCTGCCAGAGAGCAGTGCGCCAAAAAAGAAGGACCAAAGTACCACTAATCCGACTCTCAGCCTCCCTTGCAGACCAGCTGAAATCAAACAACAAAAAAATTAATTCAGCTTGTGGTCTGGACATATTTTGCCACACATTGGGAATTTTTCACCTTGTATTATTATTTTTAAATGACAATCCTTTATTAAATTTTGTAACTCACACAATCAGTTGCTTTGAGGTTATTGCCTGAATGTCATATAACTATGTCACATAACATGGAAATTACATTACATACATACTGGATATATCTGATCAAACGCAAGTGTCAAAGCTACATATTTAAACATTCTTCAAAGGCCTCAATCGGCACCTGAAAGAAATGTTTGACTTTTATCATTTAAAGATTGCAGTGTGTTCCCACTATAGTTTTTCTTTTACCTTTGTCCCCAATGTCTCCAATTTCTGTGAAATCACTGATACTTTGGTGTCAGATGCTGAAAAAACCTAGCATTGAGGCTGAAAAGTAGAATATGTATAGCCAAGTTGCCAAGCTAATGTAACAATTCTATGTCTTTCCAAGTTAATTATTAGATAAGAGATTTGGCTTTAAAATGAAAACCACCTGTAGTTACACTCCGATCTCTTAATTTGATTTGGTGTCAGGTATACAGAGTTCACTGAAATCATAATGACTTTTCTTCTATGTTTGTCTAAATTTCATGACAGTCCATCCAGTAGCTGGGATGTTTAACTCAGGAATAAAGTGGTGATCCAAACACACAAACGCTGATCTGGAAACAATAGATTTCCTTGTGTTAACACACAAGGAAATAGAAACCTAATAAATTCATAATTATTTAGGTTTTTGTTTAATATAATCAACTTAAAACTTACTTTTCTAAGAAACAATCATAGCTTAACATGGTGACAAAATGTATGAGAATGTATCAGTACGTAATAAACAAGGCAGTCAGAGACTGCGACACCCCTGAATTCAAAATTTTACTCTGATCAACTGTCATAGTGGCCACAGCAATAAATTCTATATTGTACTATTGTGTATTTGGCTTTTCATTTCATGTTTGTAAGTTGACCACTGCTAGAGGTATACTGTCGCAGACAGACTCAGGACAACTTACAATATTGTTCTGGCCATTAAAAAGATATAAAAGTGAAAATTTGACCTTGACCTAGTTTTTCAAGGTCAATGTTGTGATATAATTTTCATTACCTTACCTCCATGAATATAACGCCTTTTGTTTTGTCTTTCTATCTTATCCAGTTCTTGAGATATGTGCGAAAAAAGTACAAAAGTTGAATTATTTTTTTCAGACATTGGAATATAAAAGACTTCATACCTTCACCACATTTACAACATCAACAACAGCATCCAAAAAAAAGGGCTAATGGGTAGAAACCAATAGGCTTGTGAAATTCCCGTCCTCCAGAATTAACAAACATCTCTCTCATTACAATATGTTGTCAACAAACTTAGACATTAAATGTTTTCAACCAGTTCATACGCTGAATTTTGACAGACTTTCATACTCTTATCTACTTCCAAATATTAGCCTTTGTCCCAGATGTAGCCTGGAGCATAAACATGTTTACATTCTTCCCCAGGAACAACAGGTTTGTTAACATCATAGATAGTCGAAACAAGAAGTTAACCTTAACCAGAAATTAACCAGTTTGTTGCAGACGCTTTTATGCTAGGTTGGACAGTAAGGAGGGAGAGACTGATCTATACCTGTTGGCAAGACAGAGAGACAGAGATGGGAAGGACCTGCAGCAGGTTAGGGTGACTAAGGATAGGGATGGAAGTCTATTGACAGGTGACAGTAGTGTGATGGGAAGATGGAAAGAGTACTTTGAAGAGTTGATGAACGTGGAAAATGAGAGAGAACAAAGACTAGAAGAGGTGACTGTTGTGGACCAGGATGTAGCAAAGATTAGTCAGGATGAAGTGAGGAGGGCACTGAAGAGGATGAAGAGTGGAAAGGCAGTCGGTCGTGATGATATACCTGTAGAGGTTTGGAAGTGTCTAGGAGAGGTGGCAGTAGAGGTTCTGACTGGGTTGTTCAACAGGATCTTAGATAGTGAGAAGATGCCTGAGGAATGGAGGAGAAGTGTGCTGGTGCCTATTTTTAAGAACAAGGGAGATGTGCAGAGTTGTGGCAACTACAGAGGAATAACGCTGATGAGCCATACAATGAAGTTATGGGAGAGAGTAGTGGAAGCTAGACTAAGGGTAGAAGTGAACATTTGTGAGCAGCAGTATGGTTTCATGCCAAAAAAGAGTACTACAGATGCAGTATTTGCTTTGAGGATGTTGATAGAGAAGTACAGAGAAGGCCAGACGGAGCTGCATTGTGTTTTTGTAGATCTGGAGAAAGCTTATGACAGGGTGCCCAGAGAGGAACTGTGGTATTGTATGAGGAAGTCTGGAGTGGCAGAGAAGTATGTTAGAGCAGTGCAGGACATGTATGAGGACTGTAAGACAGTGGTGAGGTGTGCTGTAGGTGTGACAGAGGAGGTCAAGGTGGAGGTGGGACTGCATCCGGGATCAGCTCTGAGCCCCTTCTTGTTCACTATGGTGATGGACAGGCTGACACACGAGGTTAGACAGGAATCACCATGGACTATGATGTTTGCAGATGACATTGTGATCTGTAGTGAGAGCAGGGAACAGGTGGAGGAGAAGCTAGAGAGGTGGAGGTTTGTCCCGGAAAGGAGAGGAATGAAGGTTAGCCGCAGTAAGACAGAGTACATGTGTGTGAATGAGAGGGACCCAAGTGGAAGAGTGAGGTTCCAGGGAGAAGAGATCAAGAAGGTGGAGGATTTTAAGTACTTAGGGTCAACAGTCCAGAGCAATGGAGAGTGTGGAAAAGAGGTGAAGAAGCGTATACAGGCAGGATGGAACGGGTGGAGGAAAGTGTCAGGTGTGATGTGTGATAGAAGAGTTTCAGCTAAAATGAAAGGAAAGGTGTACAAAACTGTGGTGAGACCAGCGATGTTGTTTGGTCTAGACACAGTGTCAGAGCTGGAGGTAGCAGAGATGAAGATGCTGAGGTTCTCTCTGGGAGTGACCAGGAAGGATAGGATCAGGAATGAGTACACCAGAGGGACAATACATGTTAGAGGTTTTGGAGATAGTCAGAGAGGCCAGACTGAGATGGTTTGGACATGTCCAGAGGAGAGATAGTGAATATATTGGTAGAAGGATGATGAGTTTTGAACTGCCAGGCAGGAGGTCTAGAGGAAGACCAAAGAGGAGGTTTATGGATGTAGTGAGAGAGGATATGAAGGCAGTTGGTGTGAGAGAAGAGGATGCAAAGGACAGGGTTGGATGGAGGCAATTGATTCGCTGTGGCGACCCCTGAAGGGAAAAGCCGTAGGGAAAAGAAGAAGTTGCAGACACTTTAACAGTTACACATGCTATTATATTGTCAAAAGATATCAACACGCTCTTTAAAGTCTCAAACTTTATACCCCCAAGCAGAAATCCATGTCTTTGTGTTCATTAATTCAAGTTTCTGACATTGATGATGTTGAATGGTTTTTCAACTGTTCCTTGTAATATTTGATGTATCCAAAATTGGTGTAGAGCTCCCAATATTGAAGTGATTCTGTTGTACTGATCTTTGGTGTAGTAATAACTCTAGTCCGTCTTAATTGCTCGTATTTCACCAACTCCTCTGCACAACTGATCCCCATTGTGTTCATCTGCTCCAGAGAAAGCCAGAGCAGATATTGTCGAGCTTTTTTAGTGATATCAGCATTCTCTTTAATGAGATTTTAGTGAAATTCTCATTAATGTAGACTTTTTTTTTTCCTTTCAGTTTGAAGCCCTGTTTCAGAAGAGCAATTTTGTGTCTACGATTCTGGAATTATATCAGCACTGCAGGTGGTCTCCTACCTCCAAATGGTAATAAATAACATGAGTCAATCTAGTCCGGATCTATAGTTATCCCTCAGTTGAGAACTCACTTGTTGCTTCATGGTCTCGATATCAGCGCTGTGGTCAGTTCCCTCTCCTCTGGCCTCAGCTTGATTGTGACTGCAGTAATGATCACATCATTTATGAAAATGCTTTGTTCCAAATCAACGTTTCTTTGTTGTCCCTGTTCTGAGACAACAATTCTTTGGTCTTTTTCATCCGTGTCTTTCTACATTTTCATTTTGTCCTTCATTTCTTCCATGGCGTCTAGCACTGATTTTAACTTTTCTTTCAACGTTTTATCAAAGTCACTCCTTAACTTATTAAAGTCGCTCTTTAACTCGCTCTTCAACTCTTTCATAGAAGAGACCATCTAGTCTAGAGTATCCTCAGATTTTCCTCTTCCTCTCGTCATTTTGCAGAGAATCAGTGAGAGTCAGTATGAGTATGAGTTAGAGAGATAAAGACAACAGGAGACAGAAGAAAGACGTACGCTCCTGTTGAGAGCTGGAAGCGTATGTAAGTTTTCTCAAGGTCATGGTCATCATCTTATTTTCATCCCCTCTGCCGCCCGAGTAATGCGCTTTTCCTTTCATCTTTCTATCTGTAATGGTTGTGAAGATATTTGGTGGACGGATGGACGGACGAACGGCCAAACACACAAACACTGACAGTTACAATACATCGCTTTACGGGATGTAATTACAATACATCACTGTTTCGTGGGATGTAACAAACCCTTAAAAATTAAAATGATAAATATGGCTTCTTTGTGACAAACAGGAGCTTACCCAAGCTTTATTAAAAACTCATTATATGTACAGCCTGACTGTAGGCAACCAATTAATCATCCAGATGGATCACAATGTATGCAGGAGCTCCAATCAACTCCCCACCCCACCCCCACCCCCACAGGAATCACTGTCATTAGGTGTAATCCACCGGGTGTCACCAATGGCCCATTCTCACATGCTTTTGTTCTCCCAAATACATATCATCTTTGTGTTATCCCATGGTAGTGGCACTTCTCCCTTCATTTCAGTCTATCTGTGCAGTAAGTTGCCACTGTTTCTAGTGGGCTTGGGGTGATGCAGTTTGAACTGCAATTACAGCTGGTTCAATGAAGATGAAGGTTATTCTACTGGATATAGGCTTGGAAATAGTGCTGGGAATCCATAATTAAGCTGTTGTGAATGTAACATAGGTGTTCAAATGGGGCATTCTAATTTTCTGTTCCATTCAACAACTGTGTTGTTAAGGCTATTGCCATTTCTATTCCTTTTTTCCATTATAAAATATGTGGTACACCATATTGCCAAACATATTTGCTTAGCTGTCCAAAGCATTGAATTCAGGTGTTCCACTTCCATGGGTACAGATGTATAAAATCAAGCCCCTAGGCATGCAGACCACTTTTACAAATCTGTCACAGAATGAGTCTCAGGAGCTCAGTGAATTCCAGTGTGGTTCAGTAGTAGGATGCTACCTGTGCAATAAGTCATGAAATTTCCTCCCTCCCAAATATTCCTCAATCAGCTGTTAGTAATTCCATAAGAAAGTTGAGGTGATTTGAAACAACAGCAATTCAGCCACGAAGTGGTAACCCACCTAAAACCTCAGACCAGGGTCAGCTGATGCTGACGAACAAAGTGTGCAGAAGTCGCCAACTTCCTGTCAGTCAATAGCTACAGACATATAATCTTCATGTCATCTTCAGATTAGTTCAAGAGCAGTACGCAGAGAGCTTCATGGAATGGGTTTCTGTGGCCTAGCAGCTTTGTCCAAGCACAATGCAAAGTGTCGGTAAAAAGGACATCATCACTGGACTAACGGTGGAGACATGTTGTCTGGAGTGACCAATGACACTTATCCATCTGGAAATCTGATGGATGAGTCTGGGTTCGGTGGTTGCCAGGATACTGTTTCCTGTATGAGTGTTTGTTGTTTTTCTATTATAGCTGCAAAGGGTGGGTCATCATATTAAATCCTGTGGTTAAAGAATGACACGATACTCAGGTTCAAATGTGCGCAAAGGCAGGGGAGGGAATACTTTTGGCAATATATTGTATGATTTTTATTTGAAAAATGCCTTTGTCATGTTTGTTATGAATGCCTGTTTGGCTCCCTGTGGTTACAGAGCAAAAGGCTGACATAATGGTCTCTCTATGTAGACTAGAGCATGTCTCGCTCAAAGCTCTCAAAGCTTTTCTGACGATGGGCCATGTAGCCAATTCATATCCTCCCATTTCCACAGCTAATATCTCCAGATTACAATATCTGCCTTTTCCCAATTTTTGCAGCTAATATGTGTGCCAAAGCACGCTCCTAAGGAATATGAGTGCTGTGTATGCCACTTAACACCTTAATCAACCCCTAATCTTGCCCTCCACTAGCAATTCAATCTCAGTGACACTGTGATTAAACAGCGGAGTCTCACCATGAAGCTTAGACTACTGCTGAACTGCTATTGAAGCAAACTTCAAGCCCGAATGGTGATGAATTCATCGATGAACTCAAGTCTCCTGCCATCTACAGTACATACACCAGTCTCCAGTGCACACTTTACACTCATTTCAATTACAATTAAAATAAAAAGAAAGTAATCAGGATGGCTACTGGTTACATGAAGTGCTTACGGACTTGATTCAAGTGCACCAATTGCTGCAGCCTAGGCTTTTGTTCTGTTTTCTTCTCCTTGTCATCACATCTGTCCGAATTTTCTCTCTGCTCATATTTTTCTTCTCTGATCCCCTTTCCCTCTCCCTCTTCTAGGAAACAGAGTAAGCTTGACCTGATTTGCTTTGGAGCAATAATTTTTGGCAGCAAGATATCACAACAGCCAGATGGAGTTACAAGAAGGACAGAATAGAGACAGCTTGTTGTTTGTGCTGTATCCTTTCACCAGTCTTTTAGGACAGTGAAGCTTATTACAATATTAGAATGAGCTTCACTGTATGTACATTTTAAGGCTTAGAGTATACACAAGTTCAGTAACTTTAAGTCCTAATCTAGCTAATGAATGCAGATTGAAACATCTGTACTTCTATTCTATCATCCTGATGAAAAAAGTCTTTCATCAAGCAACACTGCAGATGAGTCACCAAATTTTCAATTCTTGTTTCGTTAATGAGAAAAAGGGAATCATTTATGTTGTGAAACTCCAAGCATTAGAGATAGCTTACTGGATAAGCATGATTCCTATGAAAATAACAAATATCTCGCATAAATTGTTGCCACAATTTAGCACACTGTCTAATCTCCAGTTCAGAAGAAGTGCAGCTGATGACATTTCTTTTGAATATCAGTTCTACGACAAAACAGGTTTTTCTGAAGAATCCATTAACACAAGAGTGTTGTAAACAGGATAGTGCTCAACTCAGATGAAATGGGAGCTTTTTTTTCTTCATTTCAGTAATGTGCCATGTAATTTCCCTGAATGTCTGTATTTGTCTTTTTTAAGTTGTCTTTTTTTTTTTCATTTTGATTTTATTATTGATAACAAAGGCATAAATACCATGACTAGCTATGACACTGGAATATGTTGTCTGGTCCCAGTATGATGCTCCAAACGTACGGAATCATCTTGTCCTCCAAAATACCATATCAAATCCTAACTTCTAAAGGGATTTGGCCCAAGTAGAATTATGAAGTATTCTTTAAGCCAATATGAAGGAGGGTTGTCTCTCATTGTCTTAGTCTTAATGCCTTCTGTACTCCCTTAGTCACCTCTGAATTTTGAGTCAGTCACAAAACTGTGAACATTACCAACTGCATCTTTTTCAAGTGGTCCAGGATTTAGCATCCACTGGAGAACAGGTGTGTCCCAAAATTCCTGTCCCCAAATAGGTGATGTGATCAGTGTAAAGTTAGTGTAAAGTTTTATTTATTTCAAATGGAAAATATTTGTTTGAGATATGAATTGATTGACTTACAAGCTCAATCACATAATGAATGAAAACCACATCTCAAGGCAGTGGCTCAGTGGTAGAGCGGGTGGTAGAGCAGGTCGTCCAATGTTCCAAGATCAGCAGTTCGATTCCCGCCCCCGTCCAAAAATATCCGGAGTGTGAGCTGACAGTGGGAGTTGTCAGTACTGCCGAGGTGCCCTTGAGCAAGGCGTCGCTCCCTCACAAGCTGCTCATTTGGGCGCTCCACAAAGGGGCTGCCCGCCACTACCTCCCATTGCATGCTAACAGGCCCCCATGTGCGTGGTTATGTGTATTACAGGGGCCTGTACATACTAATATGCATGCATGTGATTGATTTGACTAACATACTAGAGTGTGCATTCTTAATTTCCCTTCGGGAATTAGAACAGTTTATAAAAAATACTACTGAACAAATATTGATTATTTGTATAATTTATTTTTATTTTTATAATTTTATTTTTATTATTATGATTATGATTATGAGCAGGGTATAACTTGTCAAAAAAGCAGAGGGAGGATCTTTTTTTAATCATGTAAAAATAAGCAATCAACAGGCCTAATTCTTTTCAATGTCAATGGTAGGCCCCATGAACCTAAGGTTCGAACAGTTTAACATTCATATTTAATACCAACTTAAAAAGACATGAAATATTTAATTTTCTGAACCGGCATGACGTGGAAGACGGTCTGATTAGGCTTCAGGACCATGGATAAGGGCTGATCGCATTAACACTTCAAGTGGATTTTGCCTAATACAATCAGTCTGCAAAACGTAACATTAACACCCCACAGATTAAGATTTCACATGTATTGTCAAAATAACTCAGCAAATGTCAGATTAAATGAAGAGTTTGCTCTGATGTAGGCATGTTTGGCTTTCCTGTTGGCGCGTCTTCCACAGCGTTTTGTCCTTCTTTTATCCACATCTCTGAGAACTTCTGAGCAGGGAATGAACGGACAATGTAAATATGTACTGTACATGGGAACATTCGGGAAAATCGAGACTGCTGGAATTTGGGTCAGGTTTCACAACTTGCCTGTTATTTCATATTTTTTTTTAATTATTGACAGGGTTGTACCCTTGAAGAAGCAAATGAGGTATTAGGTCTCCTGGGTTAAATTGATTCAAATACATTTGCAGACATGACAGTCAACTGCAGTGCTCTTTTCACTGATTGGAGCAGTATGGTGACTTGGATGTGTTAGAAGGCCCTGTAAATTTCAGAATAACCTCTAAGATCCAGGTAGATCGCTGGCAAAAGTTAGCAAGCAAGGCCAGGGAGGCAAGAGTTTATTAGCAGAGGTATTGTGTAATGATTTCTCATTCGCCCTTATCTGCAGTAGCGTACTGGACCTAATGGAGAGTCTGCCTGCTGAAGACCTTATGTGTCTTCAGTTCTTCACTTTGTTATTAATGAATTCCCCTCATCGCACCACTGCAGCGAAGCACTCAACTTCTTTGAAAGGTTTCACAGAAACAATAAAGCAGTAATTCATCTGCTTGGAGCTGTCATCCTGCAGAAACAGACTGATACTTTTCAGCACAATAAGCAAGCATGAAACTGTGTGTAAATATAACAGACAGCGAGGTGTGTCTATGTCAGGAAGGTGATTAAAAATGGATTGTGTCTTGTGTTCCTGCTGCCATCTGATCCACCCATGCATCTGTCTGCACACACACTCCACCTCAGACTGGAGGAGCTTGGGTTTCTCGCAGTAGATGCAGGATTCATGGAGTCTGGACAATTCTTTGTGCACAGTAATAATTTAAAACGTAGAGCATGTCTATCTTAACATTTTTTTCATTATTATTCTGCTATCCTGTTCTTTTGGAACTAAGGTTTAACCATTTTACCTGCATCTGCTTTTTCACCAAACTGTAATAACGCCAGCACACACGAAATGAACATCTTCCCGTGAGCATTATAATTCTTATTATCTATGCATTGTGAACTAGACAAAGAAGGATGATTTAACACACCTTCCGAGTTGCAGGTTTCAGGTAATTGGGTGCCTGTAGGAAAATTTCGTATGAACAAAATTGCATCGTACACTCAATTTTGTTTTTAAAATGGAAAACTCAGAAGAACAGCAATTTTGTTTTTGGTCTCACCTTCCAGCTTTAGTAGATAATTTTGATAAAATACAGCTTATAAAAATGTGCCATATTCTCTACAACTATCAGTCTTTCCTCACAGCCATATGTGTAATTTGAAAAACCGCTTATGGGCTCTCTACCAATTAGAGGAAGAGTACAGGTTACACTCAGTCATAATTAGTAACTTGTCCAATCATCTGTTATACACTCTCCACGTTCTGATTGGTGGTTTGGATTCAGTGGTGTCCTGTAACAAATAACATTAGGAGCACTAGATGGCGCTATGGGAGTCTGTTCTGCTGCACAGATAATCTGTGTGTGACACCTTTTATCAAACACTGCTGGGTGCCAACTTTGTACATCTGTTTTTGTTTGTTGCTTTTCTATATAAATGTGTATGATTTTATCCATGCTTACTTCACTTACAAGTGCCATACTGATTCAGTGAAGGTGAGTTAGCTTCAGTCACAATGGCTGTCCTGTTTGCTCGTCAAAGAAGGGCACTGTGTGTCACTTTATCTGTTTGCCATAGAAACAGTGTGGTCTACCTTTTCCTGAGGTGACAGGTCCAATTCCTGCTCTAGAAATAGTCAATTTATCTGGGAATTCCTTCCTCTATATGTTTGTGTTCAGCCAGTTCTTCTTCGTTGTGTGCATATAATTATATCCTCACAATGTCTTTTCTATTGAGCGTCTGCTTTCAGTTCATTTCAGCGAGATGATTTCCATGAACAGATGTCGTTTTGTGTCCTGACAGGCTGGGTTGACGGTAAACACCACTTGCTTTTTTTCTTCTTCTTTTTTTTTTTTTTTTTTTTGCATGTGAGCCTGGTTGATGTCCTCTTCTGGCACATAGACAAACAACAGACACGGAAGCTTTTGACATTGCTTCCAATGAATGAGGAAGCTGTTAAAGAAAAATTAAATGGGAATTTTATAATGCCGTTTTATTGGCTTTAGTATGTTGTCATGCTTTGCCAAAACCAGTGATGACATTCAAAGGAACAGGTGAGAGTGGTGTCTTATCTACAAGTTCCCCTTTGTTAACCAAGAAGAAATGATCGATTGTTACATCTTGTCTCTTCATCTTAAATTCCACAAAAGTTCTGGGTCTTTTTTCCCACACACACACTGGCCATTGAGTCTGATTACTGAAATCCACTGCTGTATGCAATCACCTGCATGTTTGTATTTGTAGCAATACAATTTCACCAACTGCATAAGTTGCACATAGCAGCATTAGTTCAACACCACCTCTAAATTCCCAGGGAAATGTAATCAAATGACATGTTTTTGGCTTTTCAAGCCAAAACATGTTCCAATGGAAATAATAAAAACTGTGTTTCTTACAAATTTGTATCAAATTAGCAGAACATACTCATACTCATACTACTAAACTATATTGGGTTTATCTGCTGAAATACACACTTTATTGGTTCTGACATAAACAAATGAATCCATCTTTTCTTTGAATGTGAACTAAGAACATCTGAGGGGTCAAATCAAAAGGATTTGAGCAGCATTGCGGTGTTTACACACACACACACACACACACACACACACACACACACACACACACACACACACACACACACACACACACACACAGAGTAAGAAAAGGAAACCACGCCTGTACAGGGGATTCAAGTGAAACCACGCCTGTACAGGGGATTCAAGTTGAAACACCTTTCAACGTGTGAATCAAAAGAAAACTTGTGTCATGAGAACAGGCCCTCATGTACTGTAGATGGTTATTCAGCTTCTGCACACACTTCCGGATGTGGTCTTTGCTGCATTCGATTAAACAAGCAGCTGCTCCGTCTGTCTGCAAGTCACCAGACGGTAAAGCTGACCAGTACCTGATTTCATGACAGCTTTCCTTCTCTCCTTTTCTCAATCTATTCATTGTCTGGCATGCCACATAAACTTAATGATAAGGGAGGCCTATAATGGAAAACATTTAAATATCAAACCTAATGAATGATGGGAAACACTGAATACTGGAACTCAGAGCGCAGTAAGTCAGTATCTGAGTTACTGGAATATAGATGGTTGTTTGAAGGAGATCATTGTTATTTGGCTTCTAATCGAAAATATCTGTTTGACGTTCTGAGAGGCGCAGCCAGGGAGAGCTGCCTGCTGACATACCCTCAAGGTATTCAAATTTAAATGTTTCTTCTATTGGCCATTAAAACGTCGCCCTTTTTCTTTTCATGAGAAACATTTTTTTCCTGATGTTGCAAGTCAGTTGGGTTTTTTTTTTTCAAGTGAAACAGTCAGCTTTCTGGTTACCTGATATGTTGAGCAAGTTTGTTTAGCAAATGATTTTCCAGGAAGCCGGGTGAGGGCCTCTATGACACGGCTCACCTGGGTCAGATTAGTGTAGAGATACGAGAAGGGTTTCACTCTCACTGGGTAACTTCATCTGGTGCATTTCTCTGTTTCCCTTCATCATGTCTCTTTTCCTCTGCTCACCCCAAAGCGCAAATACACACACACGCACACACACACACACACATATCCACACACACACAAACACACACTCACACCAGATGAAGAAGCGTACCTTCTGTTACTATGCACTACTGTTAGTGCATCTTCTTTATTACTGTAAGCAAGTTAAATCTTCAAGTTTGTGATGATACTCATTTTAAATGTCCGTATGTGAAGACAAAAGTCAGGTAAAAAAAAAAAAACGGTGGTAAAAGAAGAAAGAAAGAAATGTATAGATACTTCTAAAAAAAAGATAATGAATCGTGTGTTTCCAAATCTAAGATTCTGAATCCTGGCCAGTACAAAAAGATTTGTAGTGAAGGCATGGTGCACATTAAAATGTTCTCAAGAAACAGAAACCAGCTTGGGAAAGAATGTGGTGAATCACAAAAATGTCAAATTAGTTGAATTATTTCTTTCAGGGCCTCTTGTGTGTCACATCTGCAAATACCACAGAAGGGTTCTATAAAATCTTTTGGGGAACTGTAAGCGTTCAGACTTCCTTCCCCCACCCAACAAAAAAGCAACTGAAGGAGTCCCTCTTACTGGATGCTTCTACATTTATCTGGCTAAATACAGACAGTCACATCTGCAGTAAAGATGAGGTTAGAGGAACGCATCATCACCAACGTTTAAACACAGGGATCCAAACAGAGTCACTTCCTGTCACTGCTGCGGACTACAGCAGGGGGGTGGGTGGAGGGGGGGGGGGGTCATTTCTCTCGACCTGATGTCACCCACCGTGGTAGGGAGAGAAAACTGGGGGAGGTTTCTCTCTCGTTCGCCACTGATGAAACGTGTTTTAAAGAATAAAGTTTGATTTCTTTGAAATAATGGACTGAAACTTCGTAAAAACCTCACAGGGGGCTTACTCACATAAATTCCAGAGGGGTTATTCACATGTTTACTGGAGTTAATGATTCCTCATTCACTGGTCTTTCCAAAAAATGTCTCTTTCTCTTTTGGTTGAGCAATCCTTAAATCGCTGGTATGAGTCTCATTGGTTGTAAATAATGCACAGCTCTTATTCATGGCTGACTACAGTGCCTAATACGAGAAGTGAAAATTAGAAGAAAAGTTGGCGATATACTGTGGAACTTTTGAGCTTTACGCCTGTATAGATGTTGTTTCTGTGATGGCACTTCCAATCACAGGCAGGTTGGGGGCAGAAAGGAGTGTCTGCTAATGACACAATGACGTACTTAATGTGATTTTTGAAAATGTGAATGGAGTTCAAGAAAGAGAACAAACTAGACGAACATTTTGCATAAATTGTGGTCCGATTTGCTTAATGCACGCAGCTGGTGAGCAACATGTGAAGGGTTTCCTGATACACCACAGCGTGAGTCATACTTCTCAGAGGCCGAAATCAATTCCTTGAATTGTTACTGAGCGAGCTCCTCCCATTCTTCTATGGTAGTCATTTACCCATTCAAGTCCAGCGTGTCAGACTGTTCTGATAGCAGTCAGCCAATCAAGTGACACAGAATGGACAACCTGGTGTTTGATCACATCAAGGATGTGTGTGTGTGTGTGTGTGTGTGTGTGTGTGTGTGTGTGTGTGTGTGTGTGTGTGTGTGTGTGTGTGTGTGTGTGTGTGTGTGTGTGTGTGTGTGTGTGTGTGTGTGTGTGTGTGTGTGTGTGTGTGTGTGTGTGTGTGTTTGTACTTCTTGTGAAGAGGATTATTTTTCCATTAATTTAAATTTAAAAACTGAGTAAATAGAGATTTTTTTTCTTTTAATGTAACTACTGGGGACAAACTCTAACTCACTCACTAACTAACTTCTAACTAACCTGCAACAAGCAATGACAATAAAGTTGAATCTAATCTAATCTAACTTTGTCTTCATACTATGAAGACAAATTGCATTTATTTTAACTCTTCAGTCAAATCTTCTTTGACAGATTCAGCATTTTAAAGATATAATCAATGAAAATAAAAAAAAGATACATGGAAGTAGATTAAACAATGTACCAGTATGTAAATAACCAAACTATTTCACTATTTCTGTAACATAACAAACATGAATCAATAATTTACGCCTAATAATGTACTTCATCTTTCTGTAAAGTGGTCCTGATATTGTGCATGAGGAGCTCTTGTTATTATGGTTTTTCTAGCTTTGCTCAAGTAATTTGAGTGCATGTCCCATCACTACAGGAAAGGTCAAAATTCTGCCCTCGTGGATCATGACGTCAGATTATAGTAAAACAGCACAAAAACACAATGTTGCCAAGGAAAACATTGAGACATGGTTGAATGTGCAGCATTTATCAAACTGGGAGTGAAGTGAGTTGGGTTCACCAGAACAAAAACTGTTTTCAGGCAATAACTGGAACACCAACACTTTGTAACCACGGTGGAATATCCTGTGCAGTCTGCTATTATGCTGAAAAAAATGACACTTCTTCTTTCTGGTTAAGATGTTCAAAAAGCACAACGCACGTACACACACAAATACAGACAGACAGACACACACACACACACACACACACACACACACACACACACACACACACACACACACACGCAGCTCACTGTCTGTGCATGGGTTGTTGAAAACACTTTCAGCAGGCTGATGGTTCTCAAATGAACTCATCCCCCCTCCAGCAGCCATTTTTCTAAGTAATTTGTTCACTTCTCTAGGGCAGCGTATCATCTTATCTTCTCACAGGTGCACCTGCGCAAGCAGCCACATGCACTATTTCACACTGTGTTATTTCAGCACTTCCTCTAGTGTGTTAATTGAGCAAGTATATTTTGCAAGATTGTAATGTACTTAATCACGTCTTTGTGCTGGGATTGAATGCACACGCTTTCGTGTGGCAAGTTCTTTTTCCTGTTTTGACCAATCATGTCTTTATGACATTAGTTCCAGTATTTCTGTTCTGCTCTTTTTCTTTCCATTGGAGTAAATTACATATTCATTACTTCCCATGAACTATAAGTGAGTGTGACTGAGCATTTTTTATGACGGCAGAGCGCTCACATCTGTGTATGGAGACGAACAAACATGACACATTTATTTAGATGATACGTATCCAAGCAGGATGTTTATTAGTGTGTGAGTGTGTAGATGATGGGAATAGTGATCCATCAGTGTCACAGAATGTACTTTGTGAGTCAGCCTGCTGAAACCGACTTTAATAATCACCTTTATTCTTTCAAAGCTTTTACTTCACTTGACATTTCCTCATACTGATCAAGTGTATTCAGTAGATCCATTAGAAGCCTTGTTATCCAGCTCTCAGAAAGTTGGATAACAATAATTATTAAGTATCGCTCACACTAGGAGGGCTCTGGTGTTTTGTGTTGGTTTCCTGTAAAGTAGTTTAGTTTAGGGGACTCTTCCCTTGTGAAATACTGGTGACCCAACTGAAAATACCACCAGTATCACAAAAAAATCAGCAGCAAGGCGAGGAAAAGTCTTATGCAATCAGAATTTTTAATTTTTAGTTATGAGTCTTGTGATAAAATGCAGAAAAGGATTGTTGCACTTGAACACATTTGTCAAAACAGATTTTGTTCATCAGAGCGTTGTCCTCTGTTGACCTGTGAGCTCATTTTTCTACAGTGTGTGTTTGCTTACCATCACAGTTATGGAAATGTCATACAACAGAGCTGAAATATTTAACACATGGAAAGAAGTTCCATCCTTTCTATTTTTTACCCAAACATTTTGGGATATTTCCAGGTGCGAGACTTATCCTGCCCATATTGGAGTTGTTCAGAGGAGTGTTTCCATCCTAGATTTCCCTTACTTACTTCAATGCCACTTTAATTACATATTCATGTACATGTTCCTAGCTCTCAGTATTATTCTTCACAACTTCCATCCAGCTGCACAGTTACACTAAAATGATCTCATTCATATTCAGCTGTAAAGTCTGTGCTGCACTGGTACTTGGTGAGTTAATTGGCCCCTGGAGAAAAAAAGGAACCAGACATCCTCTGAAAAGTTCTGTCCAGTCTCAGCTCAGGTCATTGATCAAACCTACCTGCACCCGGTCGGCATTGATGTTCAGTTATGGGATCTCATCGAAATGACGCTCAGCTGTGTTGAAATGGCTTCAAGTTGGCCAGTGGAAGAAAAATACACTTTCTGACATCTTGACTTTGTGTCAGGCTTGTGTCAAGTGCAGTTTGTTGCAACTAAAACAGTCTTTTGTTTTGTTTGTTGTCTTTGTTTGCATTTTGTTTTTATTAATCCATTTTTCAAGGTAGCATTTCAAATGGGGTCAAGTATCTACTGTATGTGTGTGGCTTAATTTAAACCTTCATGGAATAAATCTCTGCTCTAAATCCACACTCAAACGACTAGAAGAGAAAAACTATTTTAACATTCATACGCAGACATAGAAACATGCAGAGCCCTGACTACGGTGACCTTTTCATAGCAAGTTATTAAAAACATAAAGCATTGCTTTTGATGTGAAAATTATATTAATTAACACCCTTTTCATTGGAGAGTAATGTACCAGGGCCATTTTCCCATAAAGCAACTTTGACTTTGACTTCTGACTTCCTTTTTTCTCCTGGAGGCTCATAATAGTACTCTTTATGACCATGGAAGTGACATTTGAAGTGGAGATTTGTTGTGTTATGTGTGTCAGCATGCGGCAAAGTGTGCTTGAAAGCGTTGGCTGCGTCAGGCCTGCTGGGACACAGTGTACAGTATCAGATTGTTCCCCTGCTCAAAGTTCCATGAGCGCTATAGGAACCGTTTCAAGACCACACTCCATGAGTTGCGGTTTCCTGTGACGTTAGAGGTCTCTGATGCCTTTTCCATGGAGCCACTTATTTTTGGGACACCGTTCACGATCTAACAGGACTTTTTTACTAAAATAAAATACAGGAACTGTCAATGTCACTGTCTCTCCTCAGCCCCAGAAGGAACTTAAAATATTCTTCTGTTGAAACGAGCAATTTATCACTTATGGTAAAGGTTCAATTTATCTGGAAACTAGAAGTGATCTCAGATATTTGTTGGCTGCTCTATATTTAAAAAAAAAAAAAGACTAATTGAGAAGAATTAAAAGAAGTGATTTGATGGCCAAAAGGTCATCTGGAAAGTAGGAGATGAAAGCCTGCAGGATTCCAGATGTTCAGAGCTTTTCAGAACCAGAAACGGTGTGTTCCCACACATACACACACACACACACACACGGAATTATCTGTCTCTCACTGTGCATCCCTCTAGAACCACATACACTGTAACATGGTGTCCACACTATTTACAAGAGCTACATACAGGACTGCCTGTTCACAACAAAGTAGAACAACAATATACAGATTATATATTTATATATTGCCTTGAAGATATTTAATGTACAAGTTGCGTGGGAATAAAAAGTTACAGTGTGTAACTCCACAGTAAGTATTTGTTGTTGTGAGGCAGGATGTGATGACAGTCACATGGATATTAAGCGTATAGGTCACGCTGGTCTGACATTTATGAAGGTGATTCTTCTGTATCTGGTTGTGAGGATGTCTGTGGTCTGATGGAACCTGCTGAGTCAATGAAGTTGTCTCCAGTGGATCTGGAGTCATTAATGACATTCCCTCTACACTTCCACCCCCTGAAGGAGACTGAAGGAGGCTTGTGAAACCACTCTAATTGCCACAGCCCTTTACTTCTATATTAAAGCACCCATCTATGTATAAAATAAACAGAAAAGACATAGTCCTAATGTACATCAGCAGTGAGAAGCATCACTACAAGGTTCCTGGTGGTGTATACAGGTCTGGGTTTGAAGATTGATTTTAAAAATATTCCCTTTACGTGTATGCTAATGAATGCAGAAACCCACCAAGACAAGATGATCCCACCTTTAAAAGCTGCACCTTTAATGTGACGCAAACACAGCTGTGAACGTGTTTTTACTTTTAAATGTTCTGAGAACTTCCTCTACACTTCTGTACAAATTCAATAATAAAACTATTAAATCATGTTTTATTAGTAGCATCGTTAGTGAGACTTCTCGGCAAAAGAAATAGGTTTTTTTTTTTGCTAGTGTAGTGATCAGATAGATTGTTTACTGACACGCCATCTTGGCACTGCTCAAGGGCTTTCTGGGTCATTTCTGGTCACCTGATGGCTTCTGTTACGGGAAAGACCTGCTAACTACACCTGTGTAAGCCTTTGTCTGTTCTGCTATCAAAAAGTTGTACACACACACACACAGTACAAATATTGTGTAGAAAACACACATAGTGACAAGACCTCTCCGTGTCTATCTTTCACACGCAGACACACACACGCACACACACACACACCTACACACACACACACACACACACACACACACACACGCACACACACACAGCTCTCATTGTGTAAGAATGGATCAACTGTGGCTCAACTGACTGCTGGCTTAAAACCCACATACGAGCTGACATGTGGATCTGGAATATGTTATTTTTTATGTCAAATGGACCACATGATGTTATCTTACATCACTTTTCTCTCTATACGGACGATCAGGAGTTTTGCTCATTCGTGAACACAAAACAGATTTCCGTATGAAATCCTGTTTGAGGGAGAAGTTGTTTTAAATTAGGTTTACTTTCAAATTAGTTGCATCTATTTCCTGGCTCATTCAAATATGAGCTGCAAACACATAACAAAGATTTTAACTTAAAGCAGGAAAATTAATTTAGGTTGACAAGTTGTCAATAACACTAAATGTATATATTATACTGTATATATAATCTGTTTTATTTTCTTTTAAATGTCACTTTTAGTTGAGAATGTTCATTTAAGGATTATGTTGTAACAATGATTCTGTGTGAACTACAAAAGTGTAGGTTGTGGACCTGGAGGATACGAGGATATCATGAGGATATCATGAGGATATCATGAGGATATCATGTTTTTAGCAGCCAAGAGTAACACAATGTAAACGAATGTTAAAGAATAAGGCTGCTTTTACTATTTTGTTATTGTGTTCTTCAACTTCAAGCCCACTGGTTCCTCCTCTTCCTGAATTACAAACCAATGAATGTTTGTAAAATATGTCGGGGTTTATTTTTATGGATTGGCTGTGAATCATGATTATCAGTCACACAGATAATAGCCCTGAGTGGATTGAATTGTTTTCTCTTTGAAACGTGGTCTGCGGCTGTGAGGCTGGTTGGATTCACTGCAAAATTTTCTGACAAAACCTTTGGAGACGGCTGATGGTAGAGAAACGATTCACGAGCAACAGCTCTGGTGGACATTCCTGCTGTCAGCAAGCCAATTGCACGCTCCCTCAAAACCTTTGACATCTGTGGCATTGTGCTGTGTGAAAGAACTGAACAGTTCAGAGCAGGCTTTTATTATTGCCAGTCTAAGTCTACACCTGTGCAATAATCATGCTGTCTGATCAGCATCTTTTATGCCACACATGTGGCATAAAAGATGCCACATGTGTGTATCTCGGCACAGGGGAAGCGTTCACTATCACAGATTTAGACAGATTCGTGAACAATGTTTGAGACAAGTGATTATTTTGTGTGTGTGTGTGTGTGTGTGTGTGTGTGTGTGTGTGTGTGTGTGTGTGTGTGTGTGTGTGTGTGTGTGTGTGTGTGTGTGTGTGTGTGTGTGTGTGTGTGTGTGTGTGTGTGTGTGTGTGTAGAAATAGTTTTAGATCTCTGAGTTCATCTCATAAAAATGGGAGCCAAAACAGGAAGAAAAAAAAAGTGCTGCGCTTATATTTTTGTTCAGTGTGTGTGTGTGTGTGTCTGTGTGTGTGTGTGTGTGTGTGTGTGTGTGTGTGTGTGTGTGTGTGTGTGTGTCTGTGTGTGCGTGTGTGTTTATTTTTTGAAATGTATTCAGTTTTTAGCGTTTTCCCATTAAAGTGACACAACTTCTAAAAAACAGTCACTACATGTCCCCTTTTCTGGGTGTCACAGCCACAGACAGGGTTCATTAGAAAGGGGCGGTGTGATACGCGCGCATACACACACGCACGCACACGCACACACACGCAGAGAGAGAGAGAGGGGGGGGCTATTGGACCTTGAAGTTCTTGGCTCCTCTACCGATGACTTTTTGAAATCCAGGGCAAAAATGCTGTGACTTTTATTTTAATTTTAAAATTAAAAGAACACTGGTACCCGCGCGTCGTCAATACGCATGGCTTGCATATAGTACGAATACTTTATTATTTGGTTTCCATGGTGATGTCAACCTTTATTATGGAATGACCTGGGCTTGAGAAGCGTCAGAGCCCATCTACGTCACAGATCAGGCTTCCTTGTGCAACAGAAACACACCCTGTTCCAATAAAAGACGGCGTGTACGAGACAAGTCATAACAATGCGTAAATCGTTTAGAGGTTTGCGCCTACTTTTATCAGTACATACTCCCGTCAGACGAAAAGAATGCACTTGTTCAAAGGAAAGGTTAATGATTCACAAGGAAAGGGTTTCCAGCTGGTTTTACAGACGGAAAGGGACAGAAAGGTGTTCCCGCAGCGCGCAGTGTCATTTAGAAGTCTGATCACACGGACAGAAAATAGATCCTAATGTAATAACAGCTGCATGTATGTTTTCTTGTACCAATTGTTCTGGAGTGTGTGTGTGTGTGTGTGAGAGAGTCCGTTTTGTTTTGTCCATGTAGTAACTAAGGCTTTGTTTACTCAACACATTACATTTAACTTTGTGCAGCGCCCCTACAAACACGTCAGTTCATTCCAGGCCAGCGCGCCAGGCGCGTTTTTTGCGGCAGTGACTCAGGGTGATTCCCGGCAGGACCGGCAGGGATTCTCTTCAGTTTAACTGGTTCATATCTGGCAAGTCACAATCACGGCTACTCTGTCACTGAGAAATGAAACCCACCAGTGGTTTACCTGAAGTGGAGATATTCCTGTAAATTCACAACTTCTTCTTGAAAGAAAAGTAAAACGAACAGCTGCAAAACGCAGATTTTCCAATTCAATGATTTCCTTTTGCCCATCGACCAATCAAAAGTGTTTTGAATGAGACATTAAAGTGATACCTTTTGGTTAATCTGTGTGCAGAGAGTGATTAAATGTCCTAATAATAAAGCTCTCGGTGACTCAGTGCATTTTTATCAAAATGTTGTGACACATTTAAATAACATGGGAACCACACAACCTGCGTGTCACGTTTTCCAGTGAAACTGTGTGTTGGAGCAGTGGAAAAAAAATCACTCATTTAGAAAAATTACATCTTCTGTATAGTGGACTTCATTAGCTCCATACCTAAAACACGGATCAGGTTGTCAGTTTGGCAAGTTGAACTACAACCATGATCAATCACACAAAGAAGCTATAAATAACAGCTTGGATGACATCATTCTGGCACAATAAATAAAATAAAAAAAGACAAAGGAAATATGTAAGACATATTGCAGCTGAAGGTGCAGAGGTGATAAAATAATGTCACAATTGAAGTGCTGAGTTTTGCCATTGAAGCCAAGCAAAAGGGAAGCGCAGCGCTGACAGTAAACGTGGAGGAACGGGAGGAGCGTGCCCGGAGGAAACCGACGAGGGAGGGACTTGTGGGTCACTGTGACTCATCCTTGATCCCTGGTTGGCAACTGGAGCTTATTGACAGTGACTCCATGGAAACCTGTAGTTGTGGAATTGTCAACAGACAGAGAGACAGGAGAGACAAGCTGCTGATCCTCCACCACGCGTCGCGCCGTGCTGTCAGCTTGCAGCACACACGTGTTCCATCCCAATACAAACAGAAAACATCCAATATGCTGGAAACGAAAAGGCTGGGGCTGTGTCCTGAGTGGGGTTTCTTCAGAGATGCATGGTTCTCACAGGACAGTGACATGAAAAACAGGAAGATAACTGTATATAAGGGAATCAGCTCAACAACAGCAGCTTATGTAATGCAGCAGCAGGATCCCACAAGTGGCATATATAGTAGGGAGCACTGACAGAAATGCTTTTAGTGCAGAATGAGTTCACGTGTTATTAATAGTTTGCATGCATTGACAATATTTTGTCAATGCATGCAATGCATCCTGCATCCTGTTATTGTTTAGGACAAAGTCACGACAGGGGTGGATTTCTAAACCATTGTTGAAGCTTTTTCTCTGAGATGAAAAACCCCATTTTAAAATTGTAGAGCCGTGTTGGTGAGCGGAGCACAGATCCGCCTAGAGACTACTCATCTCTCTCTGAGCCCACTGGAATGGAGGAGCCAGTAAATTGCTGTGGAGGCAGGTAGAGCTGAAGCCCCTTCATGGAATTATCTTGGATGTGGAGGTTATTGCAGAATCTCCGTCATCCATCACCTTAGCCTTTCGTAGTAAATGTGCGTGTGCTCCAGGCCCCAGTTTTAAGGTCAGCTACACTGTGACATTTAGGATTGTTTCTTCCATATAAGATATAGGATTGTTATTGTGAAGGTATTTTTAACTTAACGTGTAAATCTTTTCTTATTATTAGATGTCTTTGTTGCCTCATTATTTCAGATTCCACATTCCCAACTAATGCGTACAAAAATATTCAATGCTACATCAAATATATTTTTCTTTTCTTCCAGCCTCATCAAATTCCAATATGTATGTAAATATTGAGGTAATAAACCCCATGTATTATAATTATCAAGAATTTATTATGTGAGGTACAGAACTCTGACTTGGGCATGGAGTAAAAAGTAGCCCACATACAGAAGAAAGTACAAACATTCAACACAAAAACCTCTGGCAGTAGGCAGGCAACACTCCATCAATGCCAGAGTGTTCAGGTTAGAACTTGAAGGGTCACCAGGATGCAGTAGGAGCAAGAGGGAGATGAATGGATCTGACACAGCCAGGAAACAGTCCGTGAGCAGCTTCAGCTATGTCACAAAAACAAACCCAAAAAACAGCCGTAACACACTTAAATGTCAGCAGAGCAAATGGTGAAGGCAGGAGCGAGGAGCCAGGGTTCATGTGCTGCAGCAGTCAGGCGAGGTAACCCGGGTTGATTTCAGGTGTGCTGTTATGTGGCGGGAAGCCTCAGGTGGGTGGAGAGTGACCGGTTGGCCACGCCCTGCTAAACACACACACACACACACACACACACACACACACAGGCAGGCAGAGAGACAAGAGACACAATGGACAATAAAACACTGGACTCAAGAATGGGGAATTAGGTTTTATAAACGGTCATCAAATAATACTTCATGCTACATAAGGTCACGATTAGAGGTTGGTTGGAACTCACCTGAACAAACACTGACTCACATGAACAAATCCAAATAGACTTAAGCATCATATTCCTTTTGAGTCTGATCCTGAACAAAGTCATAAAGTATCAAAAAATTCAAGTGATCTTTATTGTTATACCAATGATCAACATGGAGCACAGGAGGCGTTCTCATGCAAATAATACTAAAATAATGAACGGTATAAACTCTATACCATACCATACAGAAATATGATGTTAATCTTAAACACCTCGACTGATTAGAGGTTTTGTCCATGTTTGAATAAAGGTATTCCATGACATAATGTGAAAATTTGTCAAACTGAAGAACATGTCACAGCCAGCTGGCCTGATTATTGGGCGAGTATCACAATGTGTATTGAATGACTCTCAATACCTACAGAGCTTCAGTGTGTTTGTTGTTGTTTTTTCTTTGTGTCTGTGTAGTGGGTGGAGAGCGTGGGATGTTTCTGATCATCTGTATAGTTGCTGTACATGTTTTAAGCAAACAGCTGCATCATAATGTGTCTCATTGTGAGCTTGTGTTACAACATAGTTACCTACTGAGAATCTAATGAATGAGACATTGTTAACCAACTAGTTCTGTGGAAGATTGGCTTCAAAGTTCCAGTGTATTTTGTCTGAAGACGATGCTCTTCAACTGAACACAAACAAATTATTGCGTAGTTATATCCCTAGGAATTAAACTAGAACTCTCTTGTATTCTTTGATGACATATTTAGTGTCAGACAGATGGATTCCCATCAATGACTGAAGGAGAGCGAGAAATGTAAAAGGAAACCAAGAAAAATGGAACAAACTATGATATTAATCAAAATTAAATAAAAGTTAGTTGCGCATGTCAGTCCCTAATAACTAAACTCCCGAAACTGCTGATGGAAATAAGTTTTTAGACATCATAAATTCAAAAACTGAGACTTCATTTCATAGAAAAAATAGTGCTCTTTTATTATAAGTTAATGCAATGTTCATACGAATATAAATAAGTGCAAATTCATATCCGTCTGTCCGCTTTGTCAAATTTCTCATTAATCTTCAAGTATCCAGAGCCCAAGTATCGGCTGGCACAGAATACATCTTTATAAAAGACAGCACAGAAACACACTTCATTTACGCTCATGTAAACTCATGAAAATAAGACACACTGCGGGCTCTTCTCCTCACTAGGAAAAGACAGATATCATCATTAATACATTCACTTCCAGGCAAAGGCAATACTTCCATTGCTTGCATATACAGTATACATTATGTATATAAATGCGACTGACGTGAGATTTTGCAGGATTCAGTCATGTTGGTGCTCTAGACTGTTGTCTAGTTCAGGCAAGTTTGGCATAAGCCCTTTCTTAGAATAAAATATCATAAAAACATTGCTCCTTTCCACATTTTCTGGTCTTAACGTATGAAATAAAACAAAAACAAAAACAAGGTTTAGTCCTTTTCCCATTATGGCTGGTACAAAATATGCATTAATAAGGCAATCAGTGTCCACTCATTGGTACTCTACGTTTCATTGTCTTTGAATTTCCAATGACAACTTGGTCAAAGTTGCCCGGAGGCTGGACTAACGTGGATCATGTGAGATCATCATCCGAGCAGGAAGAGGTGTGTGTGTGCTTGACCATCTCGCAGCTCACTGGTTAGCAGCAGAGGGAACCTGTGTGTCATCAGACTGGAGACAGCTGACTGTGAGCCTCATTCAGCTTTCCGTAAGCTGTACGTCATCTGCAGAGGTTCTCACGCTTTCGTGCCACCAGATTACAGCAGCGTCCTCTTTGTGCATGAGTCCTCAATGCAACTTTTATTTCCTGACATCTTGACTTTAAGAAGTCCTTTTCTGAGAGAGCATCTTGTCAGTATACTTAACAGCTCCCTTTGGGTTCCTCGACTTTCTTGGATCATGTGCAGAAACACCTCTAGATAGGTGCGTCGTACTCCTGCAGGAACTCCTTAAGGGGATGAGGGAGTTGGTCTCTTTTAGATGAAATGTCCAAATGTCCATTGACAGTTTTCCTGCACAGGTGCTGCAGGGTGGATAAACTGCATGTCAGAGGTTTGATGAGCTCCAGGGGGATCTTCTCCCCTCCAGAGTGAATGTAGTAAGTGCTCCCACTGCGACTGTTCCCTTTGCTCTGAGACATGTAGAAACTGACCAGCTTGAGAACGCAATCAAACTGGGGAACAGCGTGAATGTTTTTAGGGTCTGTCTGCAGGTAAAACGAGGATGCATCACACTGGATGCGCAGATTCTTGGTGCCTGATGGTGTTTTGACACTGAGTGCAAACAGGTGCCGATTATCAGAGCTGTCCCGGATCAGGAAGGTCCCGGTGGCTTCTGCAGCCAGCATGGAGTTGGCCTCCTTCCCGGTGATGGCGCCCAGGTAGAAGCCGCTCTCCTGCAGCTTGTGGAGCGTGGTGAGGACCATTTGATACTGCTGCTTTGAGGTGAAAGTCTTGTAACGGTGAGACAGCCGCATGTTGGAGTCCACCAGGCCGCTGCTCATTGCGCTGTCAAACTTGCTGTGAGTTACCATGGCGCTGTGCCCGCTCTCTAGGCAGTCTTGGTGTGTGTGTGTGTGTGTGGGGGGGGGGCTCTTGGAACCAGCAGATGAAAGAAGAGATGGAGGTAAAACTGAGGTTTGTGGGGGGTTGCTGAGGTCTGTAGGAGGGCAGACTGTGTGGAAAAGAATCACCTGAGGAGAAAAAAATAAAATAGTATTAGTATAATTATAAAACCGCATGACATGCAGTTACAGCCTGCCTCTTTGGGTCAGCTGTAATACTCTTCAACTCCTGCAGCTCTACTGGAAACTCATTTCCCGGATGTGCTGTACATCATGCCTTTAACAGACTCTGGTGGTGATGATGATGATAATGATGATGAGTGGGAAATGATCCCGAGAGATCCACCACTTTTTTTTTAAATCCCTCTAGAGAAGAGAAAACTTTTTTTTTCTTTTTTTTTTTGCTTCTCTGTGGGTGATAATTTGCGGTTCTAACTAGGAACGCTTTCATTTAACTTCCAGCCTTTCCGGGGAATTTTTTGTGTAATCTGCACTCGGGACTCATCACTATACGGTCAGTTCCAGTAAGGACGCTGTAGTCCTCATTACGCAATTTACATTTGTCTGATGCCAAGAAGGACTTCCAAGCCCCCCAGACATACTTCCATTAGATCATTAAATCAAATTAACAAACGCGTCCAGCTTTTACGCAGAAAATACGGCTTGTGAGAAAAGAAAATCTGATTCTCACCTTCAAAGTTCCTCCTGATTCACTGTTTCTTTTAAATAAATCCCAGTAGATGTTTAATCAGAGGTCAGTTGTCTACTAGAATGAAAGTAGTTTAGAAAAAGTCTTTGGGTAGTTTCCTCGTTGTGCGCTCAGCCTGCGCGCTCTCCGCTCTGAGCCGTGGGTTACTAGTGGAGCAGGAGGAGCGGAGGAGGGCTTATAGTCTGGCTCTGAGGACACCCCTCCTCCTCTCTTTTCCAGGAAAGCCTCTCTCTCTCTTGGCGGATTGTCAGGAACCATGTATTTATTTTTTTCCCCAAAAGATTCCTGCTATGAGACGGGCCCTCCCCTCCTCCCTCTGCTCCTCCAAAATGAAGTTAAAGAGGAGTTCCAAGCAGTACTCTGTCTTAACCTGAGGTGGCTTCTTAGGCGTCGCTCAAATAGTTTAAGTAGTGTTTGTGTTTGTGTGTGTGTGTGTGTGTGTGGGGGGGGGGGGGGTCAGAATAGCCTATGCTATTAAATGAGACAAACTGGTAAATGTTTCTGGGTCTTTTCCTTTTTTAGAAGAGGTTCCTCTTCAGCGTGAGGACATGATTCAGCGTGTGAAGTCATTTTCTTAGAAACTCGTATTCGCAGCAGGTTTTCTCCGGGACCCCAGTTCCTCTCTTTGAAGTTCATAAACTTTATGTTCCAACACGAACAGCTGGTATCCAAGGGCAACGGCCCATAACATTCTCGCTTTAAAAAAAAAAACAAAAAACTGGTTTTGGCTGTTAATAAACATGTTTGATGAATGTTTGAGTTTCTTTTGTGTGTGTGTGTGTGTGTGTGCGTGCGTGCGTGTGTGCGTGCGTGTGTGTGTGTGTGTTCCACTGACTGTGAAATTAAAGTGTCACTCAGCAGAGCACATAAAGCCCAGTAATCCCTTTTAATTCAGTCAAGCCTCCTAAACATGACCTCATTGCCATAATTTACATGGTAGACCGCCCCCCCCCCCATGAAAACGGATGTGTTTCTTTGTGTGTAATCCTGTTGACAACACAAGAAACAAACAAACAAAGGCATAAATGTTACCTTTTTGAGTACTATATAAGTACTGTATAATAAAGTAAATACAAAGTATATACAAAAACACACTATAGCAAAATATAGCTGGAAACAAATACTAGTCTTTATGTTTGTCAAATATAACTGAGGGAATGGAAGCTGGTATTTAAAGTAAATACTAAAAGAAAGAATGGGTAAAAACATTTATGTCTTCACAGAAGTACGACACATTATTCAAGCCTCAAAATGTCCCTATGCCTGTTCACAGCTACATTAGAATGTGTTATAATGATTTATTAAATTCATGGTGATTACAATAATTTTGCCAGAATAAGACAAAAATGATATTTAACTAAAAATTGAACATATAAGTTTAAACCACGAAAAGGTTTCTTTGTCTTCCTCCCACTCTGGTGACCCAAACCTCTGACCTCACCCACAGTGTAAAATTTATCATCTCTTTCTAATGACGGTTGCGCCTGCATCACACTGTCTGAAGGAAGGAAGTGTGTGTGTGTGTTTCTAATCTTTTGTAACATGCATGTGACTTACAGGGTGGTCATCATGCTGATCGGCTCCATCCCTGCTGAGTCAGCGATGAGCACCATCAGCTTCAGGTGGTGTTGTATGGTACATTCACCTCAGGTAACGGAGTCAAGTGACACCTTTCCTTCCTTGCATTAATTTTACTCATCAGCAGATGGTAAATAAAAGTCCGAAAATAAGCTCAGAGACAGCTGCACGGAGCGGCTGTTTCTGCATTGGTGCCTCACCAGACTGGCTGCACATGGTTGGGGAGGGTGGCTAATGCCACAAGCCTGATGGGCTTTGGTAAAAGCCAGCCACGTCCACAGAGGTGAGTCAGGTGCTGACTGATTCAGACTGCCAGCAGGATAAGGGGAGGGAAATTACTGGGATAACCTCGTAAGAGTTCTCTTCTTTCCAGAAAATCTGTTGTGTCATCATCGTGAGACATCTACTCAAAATCCAGAGCCTCCCCTGAGACCACGAGAGGAGTCAAAGCAAAGGAAAAGGATCAGCAGCTGACTGAAGCTGGGAGCAAGAAACCCCCACATTATGTTTCAGCTCTGTGTGTCTGCATGGAAACCACTATGTACATCATTACAGCATGCTGACTTGGCTTTTTAGCATATATACTGTAATTTGCCAGGTTGGTTAGGGTTAGAGTTACTTTATGATAGAGTGGAATAGAAAGAGAGGACCTGCAAGTGACGTAAGGCATCTGTATATGTGTATTAAAGCACATTAATAAACCAGAAAGTTCATTTTTGAGGTCAGCGCTCTGATGGTTGGTCAGCTGAAGTGATCTGACCTGTGACGCAGATGTCTAATATTAATTGCAAATATTCTTCACATACATACACCATCCATGTTTCTAAATATATATCTAGGGTCAGCTGAGTTAACCTCCCCAGATTGCCCTAAAAAGGATCTCAGCTCACATCCAAAGTTCATAAATGTGTCCCTTTATTTTGCGGACAGGAGAAGAGCTTCATGATAAATTGTTGTAGCGCTATTTAGTGGGAACGCCATCTTTTTAGGTTTCCCCACTCTGACTCAGAAATTTACTCAAGCTCACTGTTCCCGTAAAAACCCGATGGATGTAAGGGGAAAAAAAGAGGACTGGGAAGAGGGGTGAAAAGCAGCAAAAGCAGAAGAATGTTATTTGTCCAAATATTTTTGGAGCTGCTTTGTCAAGCAGAATTTGACTCAAAAGGCAGAGCTTCAAAAGCGTTGCATTTTTTGTCAAATTGTTAGGTATGTCAACTTTATGCGGTTTTGGAAACTACAAAGGCTTATTGTTTGTACAGCTATATATATATATATATATATATATATATATATATATACACACACACACACACACACATATATATAGTATATATATATACTAACAGTATATATAACATATATATAACAGTGTGTGTATATATATATATATATATATATATATATATATATATATATATATATATATATATATATATATATATATATATGTAACAGTATTTTTTTGTGTAGCAGTAGCATTTATGTCTTGTGTCCCTGGCATCCTTTAAACTGCCATCAAGTGATTTCTGGGGTTGTCAAATTTAGACGTGGTGTTTCTGCCTGATGACCTGAGACCGGCTGGAGGGTTACCGGCACATTAGTTGGTCCAATTCCTGTTACCCTGTTTCATGATCATGCACAATAATTTCACTTCCTGGCTCTACCTGTGTGTCTTCCTTGTTTTACAGTCATCGTTCAGAGCGGTGACGTTCACGGTTGTAAAACTCTAAAACTTCCTTGTCAGTTGAGAAAGATTATTACTGTTTGATCAACAGCCATTTATAGTGATTTCCTGGTAACACTGTCTCACTGTCTCACTTGTTCACTTGTACTCTCTCTCTCTCTCTCTCTCTCTCTCTCTCTCTCTCTCTCTCTCTCTCTCTCTCTCTGTGTGTGTGTGTGTGCTGTGAATGCCATTCTTTGTGTCAGTCTGTGATTTATGGGAAGTGTCATGCGTGTCCACCACAGATGAAAAGCCACTGTTTTTCACAATGTGTTTTCTACTTTGTCCTTTTTGCTATTGACGTGTTTTCTTTCCGCCAGTAACAGGAATTCAGGAAAGAGCACAATATCCATCCATGCTTGTGAAACCCCAACGCATTGCTGGCAAACTTTAACTTTGTCAATATCAGTATTAATTGAACACACCTTTGATATGGATTGTTTTAAAATGTGAAAAGATTACACTTTAGTTCATTATGTGGCCAAAAGTTAGCGGACAGTTAAGTGTCACACATATACAAGCGCTGATGTTGGTTGCTGATAAAAACAAAACAATTGTTGGCACCTGATTGTCAGTAGACAGCGTAACATACCGAGTACATGCTGCTCTCAGCATTCCTCTCCGCATATCACACACACACACACACACACACACAAGTCTATTTATAGCGTGTATCCTTACTGTCACAGCTGCCTTCTGGGAAGAGCTGAAAGCGGCTCACGAGTCTATCAGCTTCTTCTTTGCAAACCCTTTAAGTTCACGACAATGATGTCTGACATTCACAGCTGTTCTTGTGAATACATGTCCTATTGCACCATATGTCCGTTAATATTTATTCTTATTTTACTAGTCAAATAAATGTGGGACAAAGAAGACGCAACCTCACACCATAAAAGGCCTGAATTTAAAGTTCACTGAAGGGAAGTTAGAGCGATAATAATAGCTTGACATACTGGAAGTTTCTACAATAAATGTTGTCATTATCTCTGTCACATTTATATTATTTCCATGGGATTGTTATCAGTGATGTTTTACTATGGAAATAATTCTTACTTAGCATAATGCTGGTTACTTTGACCTGTAATAATGGTTTGTATTATGAGGTGATCTGAGGTTTTTTTATTAGTATATACAGTATATGTGGATAGTAAGCAGACTTGAGATCCATCTTTTACAGTACATGCAAAGAAGAAGAAAGTAGAATATGTTATAGCTTAAGGAAAGAGAAAGGGAAATTAAAAAGCCGTAAAATGCAGTTGTTTTAATAAATCTTCACTTTCCACTATTAGTCTAGATAATTATCTCTCAAAGATCTGTCCATTTCTCTCACAGCCGTAGTCTCCATTTAACAGCTGCCTATTAAACTTCCAATCATGTCTGTTGAGAATGATTTGATTTCTCATTTTATGACACACTTTCTGGCATTGTTTTATGTCTGCCCTGCCAGAAAATGACCTGCAGACTTCACAGCTCCGGGCCTGGTGCCAATATTTACATAGCGCCACACTGTCCCACTGATGAGGTCGGTGCCAGCTCTGCCCCGCTCAGATAAAAGCAGCAGGAGGAGAGGAGGAGAACTTCTGGTATAATAGCGCCAGTGCTGTGATAAATTTGGTCATTTTACTAAGTCTGTTTTTTTTTTTCCTGGCATAAGTCAATGAGACAATAATTGCAATGTTTGGTGCTGTTGTGATAAATTGCCTCTGGGAGGGCATATGGGTCAGCTGCCAATATTGCAGCCTTGTGACAGTAAGCTGGCGCTTCATCTGGGGCTATTATTGAGACAGACATCATAAGACTAATTCCTGAAAGACAAGCGCTGGAATTTCATAACCCCCTCTTTCCAAATCGCGTATAGCTGACACAATGTGACCGCGATGATTTTGACATTTAGTGCTAACTTGTGGAAATGGATACAGGAAATGTAAAGTGGGAACATACGGGTCAGTTTGACTACACAGACATGGTGTTGAGGAAGAAGGAAAAGAAAGAAGTGAATGTCACAAACGTCATCAGGGCACCCGGTGTGTCATTATTTCCCACCGCTAGTCACATTGTGCCAGATGTGGTTACTGAACACATGGCAACTAACATTTACTGGAAGGGTGAAGATCAAATGTTTGACATTATACTGCGCAAATCAGCTGTTCCAGAGAGAATGATATCATTTTATTCATTAATTACATAATATCTACATAAAATACAAACATTTAAAAGTATGAAATGCCTGAGAATGACTTTGACATCATGGAAAAACAAGCTGAACTGAGTCACAGCAACACATCTCATGAATGGAATGTGTGTTCCAGAACATAACTTGAGTTTGGGATTGAGGCTATGACCTCATCATTCCCTAAATATGAGTATATGTAGCGATATTTAGGCAAAAAAAAAAAAGCAAAAAAAAAAAAGCAGAAGGTGATTTGTTTTATGTTCTGCTTTTTTTCTGGTTTATTTGGTGACAACCTTACATTTATTTAGAAATGACAGCCAATAGAATGTCACATAAAATAGTTGAGAGACTGCCAACAGAACCCACTGCACTTTGTGTATCTTAGCTTGGTGTATTTTAGTTTAGCTTACTGTAGCTAGCTGTGGAATAATGCTTACTGGACATGTGGGAAGATGTTTGGCCTCCCTTCTTATTTTCTTCAGCGAATGGCCTTTTTTAAAAATACCTTTATATATATATAAGGCGCACTGGATTATAAGACGCACTCTCGGTTTTTTCAGAAAATTAAAGGCTTTTAGGTGCGCCTTATAGTGCGGAAAATACTGTAATTTAATTTATGGCCATTCAACAATATTTCTGTATTTGGTCACAACAAAACAGCTAGTGTCTTGAAGAAATGAACAGTTGTTGTTTTTATTAGCCTAGCACTTTCCCAATGTTTGTACAGTAATCTGTGCTATTATGAGCTAATCAACTGCTAGCTGTTTCTTTTTGGTATCACTTACAACGTGTCAGTCATGCACAACCAAGAATTAACAACCTGAATGGAACAATATTGTGCAAGGTTGCATTCTGCAAATCTTTGATCTCTGACCAAAACCAATATATGAGGTCATCCCACCATTGTACATTTCATCTGGAGAATGAACATCTATCATGTGCGTCCTCCCTCCCTCCTGAAATGGCCAGTATCCAGATTGTGGTCGGCTGCTGCTTCAAACATTCAGATTTCCTTGAAGCAGATAATAAGACTGATCTGATCTGATGCCGCCACTTATCTCAGCATGACTGCCGCTGCCGCCACCATCCGTTTATCAGTATCAAATGCTTGGAGACTAAGGGAGCCAATGACATAATCGGGAACCTCTAAATGGACTTTGATTCCCACAAAACCCAGGAATAGCCGACTGATGTCATAAGGCAGATGGTAATAAATCTGTCTACACCATAATAGCAGGTTGGCTGGGAGACGCTGTTAACTGAGACACCTCATTTAATTCCACTAAGGCCAGGGTACATATAGCCTAAATGTGTTGGGTGTATATAAACAAAAAGCAAGAAATAGATGCTTAAATCACATTTTTGCATGTTATTGGTTGAATTAGGGTGTGAGAACCAACATGTTTTGCCAAGGAATTCCCTATTTATTGATACACACCATTGCTGCAGCTTTTCCGCCGTCTGGAGATGAGCAGTAGTGCAGATTGTATCAAAGGTCTCCATTATGATGATGAGAAGTTCTGGTTTGGAGGACCTGGCACGCTGGAGACCATGATTGTGGGACTCTTCATGAGATGATGACCATTAATATCTGGTTCAGGGAGCATCAACTTTAGTGAACCGCCAGAAGTATCTCTGCAGTAACCAGCCATGCCCAGAAAAGACTCTTCTCTGCTTTATGGGCCAGGTCAGTGCTGTGGCAACATTACATGGGTGAAGTCTCACTCATTATCTTATATGGTGTCTGTCACAGAGCTGCTGGTCATTTAGTTCCATATGACTTTATCTGCAGCACAAAATATAATTCCACCTAAAAGCATGTAAAACAAAACAATGGTAAAATGGTGAAGACAAATATAAAAGAATGCACATATGCAAATAAAACCAGAAAAAAAAGAAAAAGATTTGAAACATCACATATTCCCCTTTCATGAGGCGCATGCATGCACAATACACACATGCACACAGGATGATATGTCAGCTGTATTCGTGGCACACATGACCACATGCTATCACTTCCTCCAGAACACAGTTGTGGTAACTCGATACTGAGCTGTGCCGGTAAGCCTGATATTTCCAGGTGGATTTAGTGCGTGTGTGCAATCTTCACAAACCAGCTTTGTGGTTACTGTCCAGATAAGAGATGGATGTCAGAGATATGTGCCAGGCAGAGGACAGAAAGGGATTTACGGAATGGAATTTGTCCTGTTATTCTTCTGAAAGCATACTGTGTGCCCGATGATATCGACGGGGCCGAATCCAGCTGCAGATGTTTGACGATATTGCCCCAGGAGTCAAACAGATGTCGCCTTTGATCCCAGCTATTTCCCCCCCATCTGTAAATGAGTCCATGTGTGTTTATGACTTGGCCCTGTATGACCTTGCATATAACACCTTCATGGCAGAAACAATGAAGTCATATAAGTCATAAAATGCCCAGCGATCAGGATCACTGAGAGGCCGTTGTTACTGCTGCAGGTGTATTTTTTGTTCTGAGTGCTCTTTCATCTTTCTAACCATCATTTTCAACCATTTCAAGGTTTTAGTTTCCTGCAAAATAGCAGCTTCAACATTGGTCAGTACACAATGGTATCTCTTTCATAGCTCCATTACTGTCTTGTCTAAACTAGCTGGCTGCCATAATCCATTTGTTTTCTCTATCAGACCCTCATTGTGGATATTCTTTGTAGATTTATGACTCAGTGTCTCAGTGAAGCCTCCCCAAGGTAGCCTCTCTATGCTCAGCCTCTCTGATACATCAGGTACGTACTATTATACCAAGTGTCACATGGAGGATCTCAGTTGGACTCCAGTGTTTCAGACCCATGCAGCTTTTCATTATTTTCCATCCATCCATCCATCTATCCATCCATCTTCAACCACTTATCCGGGGCCGGGTGGCTCAGGCATCTATTCATTATT
The DNA here is from genome assembly GCF_040054535.1 of Antennarius striatus. Classification (NCBI taxonomy): domain Eukaryota; kingdom Metazoa; phylum Chordata; class Actinopteri; order Lophiiformes; family Antennariidae; genus Antennarius; species Antennarius striatus. Next base: position 13,681,951 of record NC_090791.1, on the reverse strand, counting down.
TTCCACAAATAAAAAAGGTAATTATGCCAATTCTTAAAAATAGAGTTCTGTAGTATGCTATTCCAGGATCTGAGTTCATATAGGAGCTATATAGGCCTCCTTCTCACTCTTTTTCAAGGCATTTCATTTCCCTTGTAGCTGGGCACTCCCTGTAGACAGGAAATTCTTCTGGATATGCTCCAAACCACAGCCTCCTTTTTCCTCTTCTTTCCCGGTTTTAGGCTACAAATCTTGGAGAAAAAAAAAGAGGGTACAGCCTGTCCCAACCTCTGACCGGCATGTAAACAAACAATCTGCCTGTTCCAGAAAGCTAATCAGCTTATTGAGCTTCCAGCATCCCTCATTTGAGATTTCTGTAATGCTGCATGGGTGTAATTATTACATTACAGTAGACTACAATCATCATGGAGCATGCTTCGTGAAGGCATGTGAGAAATGGTGAAAATCAACAAGAAAAAAATTGTGATTCTTTTCACACCACATTAAAAAACCATTTCCCAGAAAACCTTTCCCACCCACAGTTCAATGAATGTGCTTCAACATCCCACAATGCCATTTTTCCGCAGGGACAAACAAGCCTTTGTCCTCTTTATACATAGTTATTCTTGAGACCCTGCATCAGCAAGATCCCTACCAAAAATGTTACGCATACGAGAAAAAGAACAGCTGATTCTCCTTTCCAGTAAATCAAATTGAAGTGGCGCTCAGACGGTGTCTAGTCCTCAACTGGATTCTGTCTGTTCAAATTCAATTCCTTGAACGGATAATTTTCAGGAACAAATACAGTACTTTGATTCAAAGTTAAAGTTTGCAATCCAATAACAGTAGTTCACCGTTTAAAGTGTTATTAGCTATAGATGATCTGTAATCGTTTATTGCAGTGTGATAAAGTTACGTTCTGTGTCGCTGCAGTAGGTCGATCGTACCTGAAGATGTGACCCAGCCTGTTTGCTTTCACACCCTTTATCTCCTCTTACAATCTCAAGAAAGAAGAACTGCGGCAGTTACAGGAAAGAAAAGCCTTTGGGAAAATGGCTCCAGATAGGAGGAGAGATCAGGCATGTGATTTCAAATATAGCCCATTAAACTGTTAACGTACAAACAGTCTGCTCATTTTGTTAACCATTTTATTACTCAGATAAGATCCAGTCACATTGATCCATGTAAAAGCAAGTTAAACACAGGTCTTTATTCTTTCCTGCTTTTTCTGAACAGATGTTTTACAGATTTTTAAACTCACAAATGTTATGTCATAAGTCCCATATCCCACCTGTATTTTACTCTATGCACTTTATAATGGTTGCACTGTAAAGTGCAACCATTATAAAGTGCGCACACATTACTGGGACGCAGTAAACATGTTATTTACATACTTACATGAGTGTGTTACAGGTGGAGAGTGAGAGATAGGGACAGAAAGTGGACAGCAAAGGAAAAGATTTTGTTGTAGCTGTTTTTACAACCCTTTTCTCAGAAATTTTGCCCTGAGGATGGAAGAAGAACAGAACACAGAACATGACATTCCTGAAGGGTTTCATAATGGATTTGTTCTTCCAGTAAAACAAAAGTACATCTATCAACATGGCTCTTTTTGTGCAAATATGTGTCAGAAGACTAGGTATGAGTGTGAGCTGCACCGCATTGTGTGTACATGGCTTTTGTGTGTGTGTGTGTGTGTGTGTGTGTGTGTGTGTGTGTGTGTGTGTGTGTGTGTGTGTGTGTGTGTGTGTGTGTATTCATAAACAGGATGATTTTATCAGGGCTCAGATGACTTCTGCACCACCTTTAAGGGTTCTTTCTTGTTGTTTTCAAAAGGCTGTGATGAAATCCTCGACTGACAGATTCTAACCTCCACATGCCAGCTTCAAAGCTCCACATATCTATCCAGAACTAAAAACTGCTGAGGCAAATTCTGTGCAGCTGTGAACAGCTAAGTAATAAATATCCACCAGGCTGCGTTGCAAGACTGTCTGCACTCCTCTCCTCATATAACATTCTTCTGCCTGCATGAACCCATACGAGAAAAGGTGCTTCTGATGCCAGCTGAGGTCAGTGCCGACACTGTGGGGTGCACCCTTCACCCACCATGACAGGCTGAGAGGCAGGGAGAGGCCCTCCAGTATTTCTGGGAAGCAGTCTGGGCCTAATTGGAGGCTGACTGGTCTCACATGTCTCTACTTACTGGAGAAGACAGAGGATCCCGCTGCCTGGCCAATGAGAGCAGCTGTGAGCGCCAGGCCTTTCCCACTTCATCAGCATAACCACTAAGAAGTGCATTTGCCAAGCAGACCTGACAAGAGAGCATGACGTGATTCAGTGCAGAGGGGTCAGGTGGCACGTTGAGTCACCTCATATTGTGTTGTTGGATGGAATATTTGACCTTGATAAATCCCTCTCAATACATTTTGTTCCTGGAATCTTCTTACCGTGGTGTGTACAGTACGTTCAACCACCTCCTATTGTTCCCCTCAGGGAGTGAGAGATGCCCCCCCCCACCCCCACACACACACACACACAAACACAGCAGCAGATTGCATTCCCTTCCTGCACAAAATCAACATCACAGGAATGAGTCGTCTGCACGTTGCCTTTATAGATTCTTGATTCTTGCAGTGAGAAATCTGAGAGTTGAAGAACTACACAGATGGTGAAAAAAAAAAAGAACCACGACAAACTTCCCTTTTGCTTCTGCTACTACACAACCAAAACACATCGTCAAAGTGTTTTTCTCAGCTTTTCTTCCCCTCACCAAGGCAACGTGCGTGTCATTTCCCATCAGCTGCCCTTACCTCCTTGGCCCTGCATTATTATTCACAAAAACATCATTATCATCTTGTTCCATATGTGCATAGAATTAATTGCGGCTGTGCAAAGATGATTGCAACTTTGTTTCTTTTTTTAGTTTCAAAAAATCTCTTAATTTCTTATGAAGAGATTTCTTTGCTTTGTAAGAAATAACACTTCCTGCCTTGCAGGAAATGTATTTTGTTAAAATGTCTCACTTTTATGTTTTTTCATTGCACATCTGGATTAAATTGCTTCATCCTCCAAAACACTGTAGGCTATGTCTCAGGAAAATATACAAATAGGCTCCTATTCATTTAGCCTGGAAATGTTTTTAATTTTTTTGGTTTAGCTGACTTTAATTTCTGTTAGATCAGAAAGCCTGAAAGAAAAAAAGTTGACATTTTTTTGTCCTTTTGTTGCGCAGATAAAAACTGGGGAACTCGGTGGTATAAAGGTCCATGACAAAGGTTTCCCATTTGTCTTCATGCTGTCATCTACAGTATATATCCATTGGTTCGTCCCTCATCGTTATTGGACAAACATTACAACTCTAGATGACACAACTCTTGACCCGTGTGATCCCAGTCATGCTGAACAGACATGAAGACACACGTTAAGTTCCGTGTGTTCTTTGTATTTCTTCATTTTGGTAACTACGATCAAGTCCTATTGCTTCCTGTACACCAGCCCCATTGACAGTCATTTCTATTGAATTTCTTTACCAGGCATCATTAAATAAAACCCACTGGCTTGAAAATTGACTTTTCTCTGATGCCCAGACGTTTGAGTCATAAATACTTTAAAGGTAATCTTGTGAATAGACATGAAACGTTTCTAGGCTGGGGAAAAAGTCTGTCAATAATTTAATTACTGTTTAATTACTGAACTGGTAAGACTAAAAAGTGTTGACATTTAAGTAAGCTAAGGGGGAAAAAAACGTTAAACCTCGCCCAGCTTCAGTCCTTATGTAATACTGCCCCCTGCTGGAGATAAGCTGCTGCTACATTCACACGTGTTAATTAAAGACGCTCAGCGCCAGAGTTGAGAAATCCATCTTTATTTCATCTTGGTTAAATGTCGATAGAATTTTAAACTAAACATTACATGAAGAGAATAAAAAAAGTAAATATCACCACTAATCATAAACTAAAATGAAAACAAAATACCCACTATACATTAAAGTATGTACAACTCTGATAAATAAAAACAATACTGTTTAGATTCTTGCGTTGCATTTTTCCTTATTTCTCCAAGATTCATGAGCAAACAGGAAGAGAATCAGAAAAGCCAAGGAACTAAATGAGGATAAAAACCAGCAGGTGTAAATGAAAATGGAGATGAACGTACGCCAGTGTGGTATGAAAACTGCTCGATGTAAAACTAGACCTTGACTCCAGAGACGCAGCATGGCAAACCCCTTCCCTCAGTCTTCTGATTCACGGCAGCACATTCCTCACACAACTGTTCATGTATTGTGTCTCACTTTGGACCTGGACATAGGGACAACCCATTCTGCTCCAGGTGAAGCTTTGATGAACCTCAAGTTCATTTGTGCTGCTTTAAAGCCTGTACAACAATATGTCAAATATTGTGTTTCGTTCATACAAAAAAGTAAAGCACTGTATTTTACAATGATCACTGAGGTTGGGCAGAAGGATGAAAATGGCATGTCATTTGGTAAAGAAATAGTAAAACAATGTTCAGAGAGGGAAAAAAAATTACTGTCGCTAACCAGCAGCTTCTCTAATCACATTTTATCTACAGCGCCAGGCACAGAGCAGCACCAAACACTTCCAACAATTACATTGCTTTTCTTTAATGACATAAGAAAGGAAGTGCTCGTTTGCAAGATAGGGCGAGAGAAAAATTCTGTCAATTTCCAAAGCACCCCCCAAATCCCTCCCCCACAACAATGGCTATTCAGGAATGAACAGTGAGATCCAGATCCAACACTGACGCCCGGTCCGGACAAACAGAAACTTTCATGTGCAGAATGTTCCTCGTCCTGCAGCTTGACGATTCCAAAAGGGAAAAGATGGTTAGTCTGGGACACGGCTGAGGCTTTCTCTCCACAAGTGGCTGCTGTGTTGTGAACACAGACTTAGTAACAATCTCCTGAGTGGCAACTTTGTTGTTTTTATATATTTTTCTTTTCTATAAAAAACACTAAGAGTAGGCCAAGTCCCTCTGCCCTGCACCTTCCGATGACTTTTTTTTTTTTTAACAAAAAAACTAACAGGCTGGAGAAATCAAAAAAAGCTGTAAAAATAGACACATTTAACCCTAAAATATTAAAGCATATCAGAAAAGTTTTTCATAATATTTTGGTTGGGATGCCACACATAGTCAGACCTGCTGAATTTGAATGATGCGTCCTGTCGTGGGCTGCATGAGGACATGCATGTTTTGTACATGTGCAATGTACGCAGGAATTCTGAAGATTTTCTTTTTTTTTTAAAAGTATCTTTAGAGGGAATTCTGCAGAGTTTAATGAAGAGATTCCGGTTCAGCCACACAGACAGAGAGCGCATACATAGCTGAGAAAGACAGACATTCAGACAAGAGGTTAGAGGAGGACCTGACTCTTATCTACAACCCCCAGAATGCTTCCTGTTTTTTCTGGACTACTGGGTGGCAAAGCCACAGCTAGCATACATTCCAGAGAAAAGTCCTGGAGAAGTCGGAGGCAGACTGCAACCATGGCCTTTGCACCGCCCCCGACAGGGCAGGTAGATTCCCCGGGCCCCCTGCTCCATCAAGTGCAACATCAGAAGTGCTGAGCAGCTCTAGTGCCTCTTCATGGACGACACCTTCTTCTTCCGGGCTGCCAACATCTCGTAAAAGGGGTCCCTGCTAATGGCGGCTCTGTGGAAACACAAAACGGGGAAATGAAAGTGAAAGAAGGATAAGAATTGAAACAGAGCTTTTGCATGAAAGTAAACCAAAGTTTACCCCTTTTTATCTCAGGACAGTTCTATATGGATGTGTCAGCCTTTATTTTATTGGCTTTCTATAGCCACAAAAGTGTTGATCCCCGGCTGACCTCCTTACTGTACATTATATGGATTGATATCGGCAGAAACAATGAAGTAGAGGGGCAGAGAGAGAAACTTAGTATAAAAATGTCTTTTTGTAGCCATAACACAGTCAAACCTGAATATATAGGTATGAAACACATTTTTAGACTGAGCACGGCTCACAATTCCTGAGCATGTCACAATCTCTGATACAACACAGCTGCCAATTCATGATAGGACAGGTGGGACTCCAGACGTCACCCGAGAGGCAACACTTTTTAAACCTGCAGTATGTACTATATCTGTTCGACAGTGTGAGGCTTATCCCCCCCAACCTACAAACACCCCCGTTAAAAGTGAGCAAATATTTACTTAATACTGTTCATCCATTCCTCTTTCTCCTCAGCAGTGGGGGCGGAGATACGGTAGAAGGTGTGGTTGCCCTCCACAACCCGTCCGTCTGCCTCGGTCTTACAAGCTTTTATCACCTGGTCCTTGTTGTCCGGGATGAAAAGCTCAAAGCAGTTCTGTAGAGGATAAAGCAGATAGAGAAGTTAGAGACAAGTGTGATGACTCCAGGACAACTAAATAAAACACAAAAAGCAAAATAAAAATGCTATAAATAGTTCTTCTTATGTCATATAAAGCCCTGAGGATGTGACTGCAGGTGAAAACAGTTGGTCAATGTAAATAAAACTAACTTTAAAACAGCTTTTCAATTAAAGTATTTGAAATGACTGAAGTGAGGAGATCCATCTGAAATAATCCCAGTTATGTAATTTCTAAAAGACTGTCTTCAGTCCACATCCCAGCCTTGCTGTAATCTCACAATAAACCAGCAGAGGATGCTACACTCACAGGCTTTTTATCCTCCACCTCTTTAATGCTCAGGTTTTCCAGTGGGATGATTCCCCTTGGCTCTTTGTCCTGGACAGTAAAAAATAAAGTGTTGTAGACAATGGACCAAATGCACAAAAGGAGCCGAGAAAGACGCGTCTTCACTGTGAGAACCTAAATTATACTCACTGTGGTGTACTCAAAGTAGTATAGACAGTTGTCCGTTAGGATGAACCACCTCCTCTTCCAGGTTTTAACTCGTCCCCCTGTGGAATAAACAACCTGTGTTAGACAAGCACAGAAAGAGTGAAAGCGAAAGACAGAGAGAGAGTGAGACAGTGAGAGAAAGAGATAGAGAGCGTAACGAGCACCAAAGCACCGGGTCGAGCAGCAGACAGACAGACGGATGTATGAACACACAGACAGATGACGGCTCCAGAGGAAATCCTAATATTCACCCTGATCCACCATTTTATTAGCTTGTCTGCTATTATTTCATGTCAAATCTACATTCAAGTTTCAATTTCAGTTACTAGAATGAAGTGAATGTCTTTAGTCTCCTTCACAGCCTTTATCTTCTTTTCCTTTCGGCTTTTCCCTTCAGGGGTCGCCACAGCGAATCAATTTCCTCCATCTAGCCCTGTCCTTTGCATCCTCTTCTCTCACACCAACTACCTTCATGTCCTCTTTCACTACATCCATAAACCTCCTCTTTGGTATTCCTCTAGGCCTCCTGCCTGGCAGTTCAAAACTCAGCATCTTCTACCAATATATTCACTATCTTTCCTCTGGACATGTCCAAACTATCTCAGTCTGGCCTCTCTGACTTTATCTCAAAAACCTCTAACATGTGCTGTCCCTCTGATGTACTCATTCCTGATCCTATCCTTCCTGGTCACTCCCAGAGAGTACCTCAGTATCTTCATCTCTGCTACCTCCAGCTACCTGTCTTTATGAATGAATAAATTCAGGAAAATTGAGAGTAATTCAGTTGTCTTGATAACCATGGTGAAAAAATACCACTGGGAACCAGCAGAGGAGAGAAAACCATCTACTTCTCCTCTAAAACAGCAACTGGCCACTTAACATTTAAAAGGTTAATAAATGCCATATTAAGGTTAACTGGAGTTAATGTGTCAGACACAGTTTTATGTTCAAGTGTAGAAACCCTTCTCCGCGAAGGAATAAGGCTGAAAACCTTGGCAGTTTAGCACACAAAACAATGTCTGTTGTAAACGTCGAACTCACTGCAATCAGGAAAACTACTGAAACTCTCAAGTGACACAGGATTAAGTTGTGTTTCACGCCCGGTGGGGGCTCTTTGGTTAACTCTGTACTTGCTGATCTATTGCTAATCTTTGACCCTGTTTGACACCTACTTCCTGTGAGGGGGAACCTGATCACTGTAGCAGATGGCAGTGTTGCTCTGGAACGGTGGAATAACAACAGACTGCAGTGTCTGGCTTCATGCTCGGCCTCTACAGGCATCTCAGACTTGAATTTCCTATTCTGTGAAGACTTAACCCTCGTCTAGCCCTGGCTGTCCCACCACCAATGTTAGTAAGAAGCCCCATCTAGCCTATTAAGGTGTTTACATATACGGTAGATATATAGAACACACTTGTATAGTCATATAACAGCATCAGAGCTGTATATGATCTCCCATCACATTGCAGGCACATGATAGGTCAAACACTTCAGTCTATGTTTGTTATTGTCTACAGATGTCAAGAAAATACTTGTCTCAATATCGAGAGCGTCTCATCACAACATGACATTTCAGTACAACAAAAAAAAAACAAAAAACAGCGGACATAGAACACAGACGCGACAGCAGAGTTGCACAGCTGACGGCCGGAGATCTGACTGGGCTGGGCTGGAGGATGTGATTGGTTCATGTCAGTTCCTGCCAGGCCAAGAAAGAGATGGCCTCCTACTGCTGCAAGAACGTTGCTTGGAGTGGAGCTGAGTGGAGGGAGGTACCCATGCCACATGGGACGATGGGAGGACAGAAGTTACGTGGGAACAGGATTTCTTAGAAATCCTATATTGTGGCAGAAACCTTCATGAATCCTCTGATTCAGCACATCTAAATTAGCAATTGATGTTGATCGCATAAAATCAGTGGATTATTGCAGTGAAACATTTCTGAATTATCCGCTTGAATTCTAACAATACACTGAGCATGTACACTGTTGGTTTAAATGAATCATGCATGGCAATGGCCCTCTCTTCTGCCCACACCCGTCTCCCACAGTCAGGTCCAGTCCAGTCCAGCACCACCACCGCAGCCACACCGTTACCCTTCAGACACATTTACAGTAGACGATGGTAAGAGCAGAGCCATATTGTTGAAAAGGTGCAGTATTCCTTTTCCATACAGCCACAGAGCTATGATAACTGTAATGCATAGGTATAGAGTAAATGGATTCAGGCTAACTTTGGTGAGGTACAAACAAAAATCCTTTTTGTGGTCATTGTATGGAAAAAAGGAATAATACAGCTTCCAAGAACAAAAAAAAAAGGATCAGAGTGACCACCACAGCATACATAGAAAGAAGATCACACTGATTGGTAGACCGGTCACAAAGCATCAGCTCCCCGAGACGGATCAGTAGGGACGCAAATCAACCCAATGACCGCCTGTCAACCGCCAACAGTGAAAAAAATAATGCAAACAAACTACCAGCTCAATGAGGGACTGAACAGACAAACATTTGAAGTTAAAATGAGTCAATGGAAAGAAACCCGCCCCCAAAAAACTACCCTGTGCAAACGTATAAAAAAATGAGAAAGAGAACAAAAGCATGGCCGACCACCAAAAGCACCTGAGAGCTGAGAGATGAACTAGCATTTGGAGAGAGCAGGTGTACATACCTCCTGAGGAAAGACAACAGCCAAAATCATGGGAACAAACAAACAAACAAAAGAAGAAAAAAAAAATCAAATTAAATGATAAGAAATCATTGCACCATAGTTGTGATAATTGGATTCCAGGGGAGGTTTAGTGCATTGCTTTACAGCTTCAAATTTCAAATTTTAGAATTTTATTATTTTACTGCACACATCTGCTGTTATTACATCCACCCACAAGGGGGCTCTCAACTGTAAAGCATTGCATGTAAATCCCCTCCACTTGGTCATTTCCTTGTACCCAGGAATGTACCTTCCACCTGAAACGTTTTCTGCTCTTTTGAAATACTGTCAGAAACAGAAATTCTCCACTCCCTTTGAGTGGCTGATTGTAGAGATTCACAACAATTCAACTTTCACATTAATGTTTTTTTTTAAATTCAGTTTTTTGTGAATCTGTACAAGAGAGAAATCTCAGAAAGACAGAGGTAAAACAGTTCAGGGTCCAGGGTTGTGTCTTTCAGCGTATAGACTGATTTTGAACCTGTCATAAAACATGTGTAAAATCGGATTGCAGTGCAAAAGAATTTAAATACAATGAAGAAACACCAATACACATCCTTTATTTACTGAAAAAAGGTATCTTAGCCGTTTGCTATGAACTTTAAATATCCAAGTGGACCAAAGCATACATGTAAGTTGTAAATGTGCTCTTTGTATATCCACAGAAAGATTTACATGTTATAAAACTGAACTTTCATGCCAGAGTATGAATATGAACAGTCTTCAATAATTCATGGTCCTCTATTCGCCATAGTCTGATCTCAAAGCCACATTCATAATGCATTAAGGCAGGCAGAGATGTCTTTTGATGTTTTGGGTCAAGTGTGAACACACCTATCTGCACATGCTCAAAGAACACACATGCACACACACCAATCTCTGGGGAGGTATTGGTTAGCACCTTGTAGAAGCAGATTTCAGCCCTGATTCCTTGATAAACTGAGATAACATAATTTAAGCACTTAATAATGAGAGTTACATTATTCAGACAATTCCTGTGTTGGAGAAAGTCTATGCGTTGGTTTTCAGAGTCACTCACCCAATTTTAGCAGCCAGCCCTCTCTGTCAGGGTTGAAGAAAGTGTGTGTGAGGTCATTTCCGTCATCCTCTGGAATTTTGAAAGGCTCGTTCTTGATGCTCTCGTACAAATTCTAAAATAAAGGAAACTAATCGTGAATTATGAAGCAGATTTGAAACAGGACCGTGTGTGAAATCACTCAGAAAGAGGGAAACATAACACCGCAAGGGTGTTTTAAAGCCATCCTAACCCTTAGGAGGTCTTCGGGTAAATCTCCACCATCATTGATTCCTCTGTTCATAGAGATGAATCGTTCCACTGAAGGCTTGTCCTTTACATTTGGGTTGTGGAGGCTTGTGTTAAGCATGATGATGGCGAATGACAGGATGTAACAGGTGTCTGCAACACAAATGCATGTGACAACATCATGAAAAAGGGATCAACTTCATGAAATAGCAAAAGCTAGCCTTGTTTTTCATCATCCATCCAATCATATTATTGTGTCCAGTATTCAATGTGGTATTTAAATATGAGTGTAAAGTAGCTGAGCTGAAAGGACAGCATTTAGAGAATCACAGCCAAACAAAGAGGAACATGGAGCCAAAGCTTTGTTAGCGAGGAGCAGGAGTGGGAGTGAAAGGCTGTGCGTGGATAGCCAAGTACAGTATGCTCGTGTGTTTGTGGATGCACCCTCTGACGTGTGTGTTTGCTAAAAGACAACGTGGTCAGCACACAGCTGACACAGCAGCACTTTATCTGGCCTGCTGAGAAGTCCCATATATTATTCACATCCATCTGCATTCATGTTAGAGGCAATCGGCTGTCTGCTATGTCCATTACTTCCCAAAAGACAAGACAGTGTTCCATCACACTTTTCCCTTCTCCAGACTTTGTGTCTGCTCAATAAAGTAGAGAGGAGTTCCACTGACATGCAATTAGATCTCAGTCATACAGAAAAAGAAACACTTTAGGCAGGCAACAGTTTTTATTTTACAGCTACAGGGTCTACATGATTATAAATTAATAACGAGAGATTTTAAAATACGTTGCTGACAAATGGCTACATCTTGAACTGAAGTCAAGCACTACAAAATACAATCAATAAAAATAAACTCTAAACGCAGTTCACATCTTGAACAATGAAACTTTTAATACAGTTTCTGTAAACTTTTTAGTGTGACAAAATTTCAACTAAACAGATTTGTTTTTGAGGCATCACTGACACTGCTGCATGGCACGACGGTACTCACCTGTGGACTGGAAAACGCCAGGGTTGCATTTACAGTAACGCTGGGCAAAAGCTTCCATCATGCGGTCGATCTTCTGTGCTTCTCCGGGTAAACGGAAGCTCCACAGGAACTGTCTGTCAGGGAACACACCTTTACAATTCAGCAACAGACTCCACAATTTGCAGAATAGTTTTTCCAGACAATAAGACCTGTATTGCACACAGCTAAGAAGATCAGGTAATGCCCACATTACGCCGTCTTACCTGAGGGCCTGAACCAGGTTGAGGTCTGTGAACTCATGAAGCTCCACAAAGGCATGGAGGACTTCGATATTGAAATCATCTCTACAGGAAACAAAACATGGCACAAATCTTACTGGTTTGCATTATAAAATACAAACAAAATACAAACAGGATAGCAAGAATGATAACATATTAGGGCTAAAACTCAAGAACGTTGTTATGTTTAATTATTATTGTGTCTAGCTTTGCAGGGCCCCAGACCAAAACTCTATAGTCAAATACCTTTTACAAAAGAAAGAAAAGCATGTGATCCTCACAATGAGAAACTGAAATCTGAACTATTTAGCATTTTGAGGAACATTCTATAATAACTAATAATAATCAACCCTTCCTCCATCCTCCATAGCGGAAATTGTTTTTCCACAGAGCTGCTGCCGCCCTAACACTATTAGAACGATGACAGGGACGACACCATCTTAAACCTCTGGTCTTTGAATTCTATCAGCTTGGGGCGTAATCTTGGTCTGATGGGCTTATTGTGCTATGCAATGTGTTGCATATCATATAAACAAAACCATCCTCCACCCTCCCTCTCATTTATCATTTCCAACCTTCATGCTTCTCACGGTAATTGATCTGCCCTGTGGGATAATGGAAAGGACCTAGACAGCTCTCATAGACTGAGTCATATCCCGTCATCACTGATCTCACTAGATGAATGACTTTATCGCATCTCAAAGGCCCAACCCGTCCCAACCCTCCTTCCAGGGTCACCAGCAGGAGTTCCAGGAGAACAGACATTCAGAGAGGGATGATAACCAAATGGAGAGCATTCATCAGCTTCCGAGGCTCCACCTCTGGGCCACACCCTGACTGTAACATAGTATACCCTCCTAGTCTCTGAGTGGCATACCATAAGGTCCCATTAAAGTTGGGTTTATGCTTTCACGCTAACTAAGATGACCAGAGGGCGGTGTGAAGGAAGGTTTAAAACTGCATTTGTGCGCTGTGAGCCTCTTGATCACATGACTCACCAGTGAGTAACATAACCAAAGACAGCTGTACACTATTGAGCAACAGTCCTGAATGGATGACATAAAAGTGGGGCCAATAAAATGTGTTGGAAAGTAGAGGTATGTGTCTGACCAAGAGGACACTCAAACTATGGAATGTATGCTTTTGCTATTTGAGGCTTTCTTCAACAGTATGGATGAGAGACTGGGAACACAATATGGACATGGTGCGACAGAAGGAGTCAATCGTCCTCCTGACCTTTCTCCAAGATAATCTCCAATGGCTGTTTTGTTGAGGCCCTCGCCCTTGTAGAGGAATTGAGCAATGTCATCACTGGTATTCTTCAGCAAGTCATTCTCAATCAGAAACTGGATCCCCTACAACAGAGACAAAGCCCTAAGTCACATCTTGCACAAGCAAACCTGAAACAAACCATAGCAGTTCCATTCACCTACCTTTTTGGGATCCATGTTGAATTTCTTTCGGCCCATGGCCACCTGTTTATTTCTTTGCATATTTTTCCTGAAACATCAGATTGAGGGTTGTTAGTTTATCCTAAAATGAGCATTTCAGTGTATATGGAGAGACTGTGATGCATACAAAATCTTCATTTTATAAAATGTCACATAATGTTAAAAGTAATGCAACCATAATTCTGATAACCTGCGCTAATATCAAATGAAATTGGTTGTTAATTCCAAAAGACCTTCAATTTCTCAAATAACTCAAATAAAAAAAATCAGACAAATCCGTAATTCAGGTAAATTTGTGTTTTGACACCAGAATGATTCATTTTAGTCAGGCCTGCTTCCTTCTTGGTTGTTGTATTTATGTGTTGTTCATTAAAATTAGTATATTGTATTAGTTTCTAAAATATCTCTTCCATTAACAATTTTGGTATATTTTGCAAAACTTTGACTTTTCTTAATTCTCAATAATCCTCAGGCCTAGTGGGTCAAAGTGCACCAAAAGTGTGTGCTGTCGCTGTGGTTACATTTGGTCTACTCCAACAATCTTTCAGTTTCTTTTCACCAAAGTCCAGCATTCAACTCAACAGACATGAATGCTAATGCAGACTATCATGGACTTTCTTCAATAAATGGACTGCAGGAAACTTAGATCACAATAAGATGCTGTAACCATTAATGGCTTTTAAATCCAGGAGAGTGCTTCATGATTATGTGGTAGCTGATAGGCTCCCTATCCACATGAGTAGACCAAACACAGCACTCTCTCCCTTGGGACAACACATTGTCTGCTTTTGCCAAAACACCCACTGCATTATTCAGGGAGGAGGTTCATATTGGAGGGGGAGGGGTTACCTGATGAAACATTTAAACTACCTTAAAAGCAAAGCCAATTAGCGGCATGTATTTGCGTGATGGCATGGCCTGACTTGTACGTCAAAAATGAATAACTGAAAATATTTCCCAAGTTAATAGACAGCAAACATCAAGTCAATTTAAGCAAAGTGGAAACTGTGGGCGAGTGGATGAAAAAGGTGAGGATTAATTTTCTTACCTCTCCTCAGTGGAGCCCAGGTTCTCAATCTCACTTGTTACTTCTGCTATCTCATCCTTTAACCGCTGCAGAGAAGACAAACATATCTGGATTAAAAAGCCATCAGAGACTTAATTCATCACTTGTCCCCCTAGTGGAAGAGTGCATTTGTTTGTGACCCTCATAAACAAATGCAATCTACCAGATTTGGAACACATGGCAGAGGTGCCCCTGCTTTCTGAAACCAAATGTGACCAAAATGAAGACAAAAATTAAATCAGCTTAACTTCAAATGTGTTTTAAAATGACATATGTCAAAAAAAGTACAGTAAATACTCAAATCAGTCGTCAGCTCTTCATACAATGCTCCTCCAACTCTCCCCAGTTCTTCAATCGAAAAACAGAATTCTCAATATCTCATATCAGCTCTTCTAGGCAATCCTCTTACTATTATTCTGGCAGGGAGTGTTGGAGAATGACCTCAATACAAACAGAGAAAGTGTAGAAGTGGATTATGTTTTGTGTGGCGATTTACTGATTAACAGCTTTAGAAGCAGATTTAGTTGATCAAGCCAGACCTGCCAGTTCCAGACATGCTTCATAAGGGATGTCAGCATACACACAGATATTCAAAGTAACAAGTGAGGGCTGAAATCATCAAACCTCTTTATTCTTGCCCAGCTGCAGTTATAATGGATACTTTGGCATTAGTATTTGTGAAATACCAAATCACCATAGGCCAAACCACAAAGAGAACATCTGTGTTTTCAAGGCCCGGGAAATCGCAACACATTCTTCAGATGCTTGCTTTCAAAAACAAAGACTGCTCATACACCAGTAGAGGAGGGTGTGGGAGTTGGAGAGGAGTCAGTGTGCAGACCAGACAGGAGTAGAGGAGGATGGGTGGGGTGAGCAGAGGCCAGGGACAGGGGGAAGGGCAGCAATGGTGGTCTTTTAAAAGGAAGCACGTTGAACCCACGGGAATATTTGGAGGCCAACTCTCCTCCAGGACATGAGACTTTCACGTCATTCACTTACGGTGCTGGTTAGAGGAGGACAAATCTGATGATCAGCTCTGATCATCAGCTCTGATCATCAGCTGCGCTCCAGGCTCTGGGTCAAGGCAACAGTCCAGACTATTATTATAAGCCATGGACCACAATCAAACAAACCACTTCAGCGAAATTCAGCTGAGCTGACTTGAATCGTGGCTCATAAAGGTAATGACGGATATTCAACCAGTTGCACGAGGATTCCCCTTAAAATAGGTTTTTCCTACTTCATCTCGTCTTATGTTTATTCTGAAGTTATATTCAAAGCTACAATTTAACAGAAATGACTGAAAAAATAACTTGAATCCATACGTTGAGAATTTTGTTGAAAATTCTAATCATGACCAGAGTTGTTTTGCACCAGAAAGGAAATATGTCAAATTCCACTTGGGGTGATACGTTCTAAGGATTCCTTGGAAAAGAGAAACATGTATAACTGGATATAAGCTAAATATTTAATCAAAAAGCAAAGCTGTCCCAGCTTTAGCTAAAGGAAGAGGAAGGGAACCAAATATGAAAATCCTTTTGCCCCTTGAGCCTCAAACCATCAAGCCTGCTCATGTTGATGGAATGGTCATTTCATATTATCAAGAATAGCTGGCTGTAGTAGAAAGTTTAATAGGATCCAAGACACATACTTAATCAGAGTTTTTTTAGTCAAAGTGATAATATTGTAAAATCTGTTACAACCGAGAGAAAAAATAATTTCCTTGCAGAGAAAATAGTTTCTTTATCAGCATGTTTTCAATATGAAATCCTGGAACAACCAATTTTTGAATATTTTTAACGGATTTACTCAAAGTTTGTTTTCCCAGACAAACCAACTGTCAGTGGAGCTATTCCACAGCATTTCAACCTCCCCATATTTTGCTCCAGCTTTACCTGAATATCCTCCAGCAGCTCCTGTTTGCGCCGGCGAATATTCTCTAGCTCCTGCTGCTCTTCCGGGGTGAGGTCGTCTGGCACTGTGAAGAGAAGAGAGATAGAGAGATAAGGGACACGTCTGCAAAGGCTCCCCGAGCATGATGCACCTCTATACTCTATGTACAGTATATCTATCCCATGAGGTAGGTCTCAATGCACAGAAATAACTTTCAGCTCCTGAGGCTTCCTTGTTAAAAGAAGGCAATTTAAAAAGATAGAAAGATGAGAGACAAACAATTAACATGCTTTTTTTTTTTTCCTCAGCAGCAACTGACGGCAACAGAAGGGAACAGATCAGTACTGGCTCCCCTCACTTTTTCGCACGAAATCTACATGAACACTGAAGATGATCTAATTTTCATGCGTCTACCTGATTAAATGAAAGAACACTGGGACAAAGTTGAAGATGGATGGCAGATCTCAATGTGCTGGCCATCCTTCTGTCACTGCTACTACAGCCTGTGACCACCACGAGAGTTGGTGACTAGCCCCCACACCAGCATTTACAATTGACATGGCATTAGAATCCCCACCTACCAAAAAAAAATTAAAACAATGCTGTCTTGTTTGTCTCAATAACAAGGGTCAAAGCAACTTTAGAACATACTCAATGTGCAACATTAACAGAAAAACTTTCAGGTCTCATTTGCTGAAGTTTTGGGTCTATCCTTTACTTGACTGCTGATACTTCCAGCCCACAATGTCTTGATCTTAACCAAAAATATTTCTGATAAACGAATATGTTACTTATCAAATAGATGAGTTCTGAGTAGCTGACAGTCATCTAATTGTGACAGTCAGTTCAGAAACTCATTAACAATGTTTCTGGGCTATGAGCTACAAAGTGAGACCCTCTGAGGCGTAAGCCACAAACCATTATCCTGCTCTCTGCAGCCACAATAACTGACACAAAGTACTTGCTGGTAGGTGTTTCACAAAGTTAAAGCTATTAGCATGAGTGTTAATGAGGACATCTGAATTGTGACAGTATCATCCTGCATCCTGCATGATGCGTCTCTTTTCTGCCTCGACGGTCTATATAAACACAATGAAGGTGTTATGAGCGCAGCAGTCAGACCCTTACATGACTGATGACTGTAAACACAATGCTACCACTCGGCTATCAGCGCACACAGAAGCGGCTTTACGAAACCTTGGGTTAGACCTGCTTGAACAAACCAAATGGGTTACAGTAAAGGGAATTTGTGTCAGCGCTCTTGTACAATGCCTGCCTGAAAGACGTGAGTGTTCTTCCCCCAGTAGCAAACTATGAGCTCCTACCAGTGAACTCTTCTCCTCTGTCTTCGTCAGCAACAGAGTTCAAAAGGTTAATGGAGGCTGTAGCCGACACGTGAATCTCTTTAAGCAGTTAAAAGGGTAATGGTGTAAGCCGAAGAAAAAGGAGGGTCTCTTATAATCCATTTGATTACCCTTTATGACACCATGAATACACGAACATATTCTTCCAACTCTTCCTGAACACGCATAATTGAAAGCATTAATTCAATATTGGTCCAAGACAATATTCTGATACTGCAGAGGTAAAGTTCATGATTAACTGGGAGTAATAAAACCATGGACATTGTGGTCTTGCAGCAAAATATTGAGATATACAACTCAAAAAACAACAACAATAATACAAAGACATCAGACACACCCATCATCCATGTACAATACATGGTCATTCAGTCAGAAATTACAAGCTTCATTGTCCTCGAGACAGACACAGACAGGTCAATCAAAGCATTAAAGCTACTGACATATGAAGTGAATAACTTTATCCTTTTTTCACAGCACAATTTGGGGATCAATGCATTCTGGCTTTTATGTGTATGTAACCCTGACAAGCATCACCATCAAGGCATCATAGACCAAACACACAACACCGTGATGACGACCCTCCACTCCATGATGAGGCTTGCCCATGCAAATAATATGCAGAGCCACACTACGAAGTCCACTTGAAAACGGTTTGACGACCAAAATCACAAGTCTGAAATGCTGACTGGCCTGTAAATCCCCAGATTTCAGTATATACTGAAAAAAGTACAGTGCAGGCCCATAACTCCAAGTAGGCGGTTTTAATGTTGTGGCTGATTTCTGTAAATAGTTAACACTCATGACACTGACAGAAATGTCTCCTAATATTGAATACAGAGATAATAGACAATGAAAGTCTGAAACAAAAGCCTTATAATGGCCTTTAAAGAGCTCCAGACAAAGCCATACTGTCTTCCTATCTTTTTTTTTTTTTCCCAGGAGTGTAAGCCAAGGCAAGAAAGGTGTATTTGTACAACACATTTCATGTACACAACGATCAAAATTGCTTCATATTAGAATAAAAGAAAAAATGTAAAAGCAAAAGAATAAAGGCATGATATAAAATTAAAAGCAAAGAGGGCACATGCGGATTTTGACTAGAATCTAATGATCTTTTACCCAGAATTAAATGAACTGATCATTTCAGCTGATCTGAGACAGACTTTCTGGTAGTTTGTTCCAGACATGTGGTGCATAGAAGCTGAACGCAGCTTCTCCATGTCTGGTTCTGACTCCGGGAACTGATAGAAGACTGGATCCAGATGACCTGAGGAGTCTGGTGGGTTCATCCTAGGGAAGGAGATCACTGAAGTATTTCAGTCCTAAAACATTCAAAGCTTTATGGAGCAGCAACATAACTTTAAAGTCTATCCTCCGACGGGCAGGCAGCCAGTGCAAGGACCTCAGAACTGGACTAATGTGGTCCACTTTTCTGGACTTAGTGAGAACTCGAGCAGCAGAGTTCTGAATGAGTTGCAGGAGTCTAACTGATTTGTTAGGCAGTAAAAATATTATTACAATAATCAAGCTGAGTGAAGATGAATGCATTGATTAGTTTTTCCACACTTGCAGAGACATCACATATTTTATCCTTGAGATGTTCTTCAGGTGATAATAGGCTAATTTAGTAATTGCTTTAATGTGATTCTCAAAGTTTAGGTCTGAGTCTATAACTAGACCCAGATCTCTGGCCTAGGCAGTGGTTTGAAGACGTACAGACTGAATCTCTATGGCAACCTGCATTTGTTTCTCTTTGGCTCCAATCACCTCAGTTTTGTTTTTGTTAAGCTGAAACTGAACTCAAGCTTGACCTCTCACAGTTCACATCAAACGACCTATACGATCCAACATGGGTGAACCAGACAGACTCATACATCCAAAATGTTTGCCATATCCATAGAATTTGGGAATGCTAAGGGTCGAGTGAGAAGACTGCTGTAAGAAGAATGAGACTCGCAGGACACTAAAAAAGGCATCAAGAGCTGCCTGCCAGAAAATTGGTGCTGTGGGAACCGACCCATGGGCATCAGTCAAAAGGATACACCACACTTACTTAGGTGGACATAATCAAAAAGTATGCAGGACCTCAAAGTACCAACAAACTGGCCAGACGAATGGAGATTGAATGACTGGAAAAGCAAAAGTGAAAAATCTTTCTTTAATTCTAAAACTGTTTTTTTAATGACTAACATTTTGATAAAATATTTAATTTTACTTTTTTACAGTTATGTTATTAATAACACATTAAAATCAACAGTTTGTTTAGTTTTTATATTGTACTATTGGCAAAACTCAATCCATGCATAAGCTTCTACTTTATTTTCTGTTATTACTTTTGGGATTCATAAACATTATGTTGGGATGCACACATTTTTCTTGAAGGGCATCCCAAGGATGCACTATGTTCTTGAGGTGAAATGAACTCAGCAGTCTATACGCAACTTCAGGAATCTCTCACAAAGTGCCACTGCAGAAATCTGATTGGGAAGAATTTTAATGGAGTGATTTCCACAGGTTCGCCCAGCTGTCACTCCAGAAGACACTGGTGCTTCTTGGAAACAGGTCATTCAGGAGAATCATATGGACATGGAGGTATGCAGTAATGTATAGACAGGAGTACAGTCACATGCACCTTACACATGACTTAAAACCCATACACCAACACTTGGGGGCTGGTACAGTTTTGTTTGCCTTGCTAAATCTAAACCTAGGACACTGATCAATGAATTACATCCTGGTTCAAGCTTCACTGACAAAACACAAACTTGTCTTTATAACTTGTGTTCCTTGAGCATTTTTAACTAAGCACATACAGGAGAAATCTCTTGCATCTTAAAAATCACTCCTGAATCTCATGTAACATCAATATTTTTGACAGTTTGACTCGTTTTGCTTCTAATAGCAATGGCAGAGTTCCTAGTTTCTAGATGGACGAAGCACTTTCTAAACAGGGCTGGGTCATCAGATTGCATAAGGGAGGTGACCTCAAGGGAACTAGCATTAATAGTTCCCTCTCCCTGAGCACAGGAGCCCACAAATACACATCCTGATTGCCATTACAGGAGGAGAGGAAAATGTCTCATTTCCACCCAGATCACCAAAGAACTCTCCTTGGAAGATAAGGAAATTAAAATTATAAGTGCTGGGTAGAGCTCTTCCTCTCACCTCTGCAGAAGTGACCCAATTTAGGAATTTCCTCTCAGTGCAGTGCATATAGAAAAAAAATTGCTGAATCAGCTCCCCTCAGTGGACAGATGCATAAATAGTGTTGTCTCAAAAGCAAATTTACGATCCACAATAATATAAATGGTGAAATAACAGTTTAGTGTTATTTCACCATTTTGTGAAATAACATTTCGCGTGACCAAAGTCAAATGTTTTTGTTTTGTTTTTTTCAGCAGAAGTGGCCCAAAAGTCTTGTAAGTCTAGTCTATTTAAATTGAGGGAAGACAGATCAGACAAGTTAAATCAGGAAGAATGACGACGGTGAGGAGTCCACAACACTAAAGCCGTGAAGATATCTATGAAAACAATAGTCAAGGTGAAGTAAATAATTCTGAAGAAATCTAGAAAGATAAGTTGACTGTTCAGTCTCCATGAAGTGATTAATTAATGATATCTGACAAGCTGGCACTAAGACTCAAAAACTAATAAAACAGTCTCCAGAATCACAGACTCCACCTTTGAAAGGAATTTCTCCTTTGAGACATTGAACCCAGGATGAAAATTCTGATCTTGACAACCATTTGATGATTTAAGTACGAATTTACACCTCCATTTTATAATCAGCATATACTGTATTTATACCTGTATTTGAATCCATAATGAAATTCAGGATTACTCATAGGTTCTTCTTCTGTTGTGGTTTTGTTGTTTTTTTGAGCCAGATTATTTTGGAAGCATAACTGGCTATATCCTCAAACATACATTCCATTAAGCCTGATTACCTTTCTGCTGTCAGTTTTTTCCAGCATAAATACCCTTCCCCCATCCCTTACAGCCATCGGTAGAGCTGTACAATCTTTGTGAGCTACATGGACAGTTCACTTGCTCAAATGTGCCCTCCATCCCCCCAAGGTCCCTGCGGGCACTAATCGATCCAGCCCTGGCCTAAACCAATAAGAGTGTAAAGCTGTAACAAGAAGCAGTCTACTTCACAATGAGATCTAATGCATTCAGCGCCAAAGATGCACATTAGAGATATTGATTGTGAGAGCTGGGGAGGGCAAAAAAGACACAAAGATATACATCAGTGTCTATTAAAATGACTCCATGCATTCTAGTCTTAACTGCTTTTTGCTTATGGAAGAGAAAAAAAAGATGATTTTAAAAAGTAAATGTCTCACCCACTGATCTTCAGTCTAAGAATCTCATTACTCAAGTAAATCCTGAGGGGACTCACCCACATACATTTTGAAGCCACACTTTTACACGTGTTCCTTCAGCTTCTGAAGGAGGTAGTTTATAACAAAGCCCTTCAGATCCATGACTGCCACCACGTAAAATGGACCACCAGTTATAGATCAAAAAGATAGAAAACATGCAACCTAATAGTAGGAGGAGGTGACGGGTAACTAAGAAGGAGGAGGTTACTGGAGAATGAGCCCTGTGTTTGCCCAGGGATACGTAGGACGGTGAACGGCAGGACTACACAGAGATGGTGGGATGAGCAGTGGGACGATCACAGCTCTTTCTTTGTGTCCACAATGGACCTCTCAAGACATTCCTCAACCAGGTCCAGCACGAGGACTGCCGACTTCAGTATCCTTGGATTCACTCATGTCCAGTCTCAACCTTGACCTGCTGGTTGTCCTAGTTTTCTGATACCCTCTTTCATTATGAGATACATTGTAAACACACATTTCTACAACCAATGCAACAACCCTTTTCTTGTTCATATCATCTCCCTTTTCTTACTCAGATACACTTTGTTAATAATAACAGCTCTAGTCCTCAATTATTCCTGTGTTAGTAAGTTGGCTACTAGTCACCAGCCATAACAACATCACAACAAACCAAACTGTAGAATGACAGGACAGCTCAACTTCACTGATTCAGTCTTTAATACTGTGGTTGGGAGTGAATACAGAGCTGATGACAACTGACCAAGCTATAAGCACAGCTATAAATACAACAAGTAACACAGGCAAGAAATTAACTTAAAAACATGCTCATGAACAAACTGAAGCGCTAACCTGTGTGGGAAATCCTCCCAAAGTGTCAGGATACCTGTCTTTGCAGAGAGGTCCTCTTGTTTTTCTACTTTGCCTGATGTCTCCCCACAGATATGTATATTTAAAAAAAAAAAGCAATGCATTCCCTTTTTCTGTCATCTCCTGTTGCTTAACACAGACGAGCCGGAGATCCACATGGTGCAAATAAGTCTGCTCCTCCACCCAAGATATCGCCGAGTTTTCTCAACCATGCAGCACAGTTATCCACTCCCAGCATGCTCCTGGCACACACACACAGTCCATTTCGGGAAGAAGCCTTACTCATCATCTCACTCCATCCCCTTCTCTTTACTTGCCCTCTCTCTATTTTGCTGTCCCTTCCATTAACAAGGAGGCTCCACCCAGTGGTCAAGCCCTTCACTGCCTCCTCCTCTCAAACACAGGCTGGGAATTATGAAAAAGAAAATGTAGGCCTACCTTTAGACGGTAAACAGGATTTTATTCTGCATCAGATCAACTTCGAGTATTTAAAAATCTTTACTTGATTTGTGTCATGTCATGAAATTATAACACATACGAACGTGAACCATACTCAAAATGTATTGGAAGATTATAATGTGTAACAAACGCTCAGCTGTCCTGCTACACACAGACACAAAACAACTTTAAAGGGGTTGTAGCTCAGTTGATTTGTCACGTGACTCAGACCCAGCAACCAACAGAAAAAACATAATGGCTTCCTCGTGATGAAAACTGATTATGTTTGTTTTAAGGCAGATGCAGCTAATATCAGAAAATCTCTGTAGTGACAAACACCAAGACAATACAAAGTCAGACAGGGGCAAAGAATAGTGAATCTGATGGTAGATGCAAGTTCTTATTCTTGTGGTAAACTCCCACAGGGACAGAACATCAGAAATTCCAGCAAGGAAGCTTTTAATGAGTCAGCACCTGGAGCCTGGTTTTCTCTCTCATGATAAGCAATCCGACCAGTCATGCTAAGTCACTCCCAGCTGAACAATGTAGGCTGTTATGAAGACAATCATGTATTGGTGCATGAGAATAATTCTAACACGGATGATGCTGTAATGCTGTAATGCTTCATGTGAAGGCTTCCCAGCATTCCTCCTGAGCTGCCTATTTTTACAGCATGAGTATACACTTGCCTCATGTCTGTGTGTGTTTATGAGTCAACACAGAGTCCTCTGCTGTGTAGTCCCACATGGACAGGGCTCTCTGTGAGTAGCCCAGCATGGGATCCACATGTTAGCAGGGTTATAACTCATTTATACATCGAGCTGAGAAGTAGCAATAGCAAAGAGAGGAATCTGTAATTGATGAAACTGATGATAACCTATAATATTATATATTTAACTAATAATGATAATACACATCATTCTAATAATCATAAACTAACAATCATAATTCAACATCTTTTTCTCTCAACAAACATCTCAAAATGTTTATGAAAGGAAAATCCTATAATTCTATCAATATCACATTATTATCAGCTAAAAAATGTGCCATAGATAAGAATCACACACTGCATCTCTGAGTTTCATTAATAGTTTTTTATTTTCTATTTTTTATTTATTTTTATTTTTAAAATCCAAGCAGATTAGGGTTGACAGAAACTAAATAATAAGGTATGGAACAATTGGAACAGCAACTTTTTTGGTTTATAACCATTTAATAATAAAGTGCACTTATTACAGGTGGAGCCTTAGCAAGAATTGGTGTAGTGAGGAGCACAAGCAAATGTGAACTTTCCCTTCTCAGGTTGTTCACATTATAGAATTGTTAGACCCTTAAGCAATATTTTTAAGAAATCAAATAAAATCAAATTATCCATCTTTGTGTCTTTCTTTCAGAAGCTAGTCTGAACCATAAGAAAAAAAAAACCAGACAAAGGATGATCACACTAATCTGAGTACAGTACATGAACTTGCCCGAACAGTTCAGTCCATCTTGTAGTTGTGTTACGGCTGCTGTGAAGGAATGTTGGAACCACAGGATGTGACTGGGTGAGAACTGGATCTAGACAACTTATTGCTCTGCGTGCCTCAGGACACAACTTCAGTGTAAAGCAAACATACAGATGACCCACAACCTAAACATCCCTCAGCTGCACAAACACACACATCACTACCACCACAAAAGATCTGCTTTCTTAAGTAATCGCCTTTCCATTTCATTGTCATTTATCAACATTCATTGTTTTGAAAGGCCAAAGAGGAGGATTCTCTTTGCTTTCCCTCAAAAGCGGAAGTGCTATTTCTAGCCAAAATGAACCCTTTTGTTCTGTCATGCTGTTGGCCTTGATTCTTATCAGGCTATATTACTATCAACATCCTCCCTCTCCAGCAAAGCATGCATGCGCACACGCGCACGCGCGCACACACACACACACATACACACACACACACACACACACACACACACACACACACACACGGAGCTCCCAATCATTCTCCTCTTTGTGTCTCCATTTCTTTCTCTGCTACTTTTTAATCAGCAGAGTAAAAACCTCACACACAAACTTAATATCAAACTCTCCACTTCCTGTTTGCGAGCTATTCTCCGGGGAGGAGAGAAAGCCGCACCCTTCCTGTGGGAAACACAATAAAATCGCCTACTTCATAGCATATTTATGTAACCTCTGACACATGATGGCATGCATGTTTAGCTGATCTATACATGCCAGGGGTGGCAAACTCACTCCAACAAAGCAGCTTTACAACTATGTCTGTATTGTTTACATCTTTGACAAAGTTTCTGCCATGCCAAAACCTTAAATCATTCTCAAAAACATTTTCTTCTTCTTCTTTTTTTCCTTTCGGCTTTTCCCTTCAGGGGTCACCACAGCGAATCAGTTGCCTCCATCTAACCCTGTCTTCTGCATCCTCTTCTCTCACACCAACTACCTTCATGTCCTCTTTCACTGCATCCATAAACCTTCTCTTTGGTCTTCCTCTAGGCCTCCTGCCTGGCAGTTCAAAGCTCAGCATCCTTCTACCAATATATTCACTATCTCTCCTCTGAACATGTCCAAACCATCTTAGTCTGGCCTCTCTGACTATCTCCAAAACCTCTAACATGTGCTGTCCCTCTGATCTACTCATTCCTGATCCTATCCTTACATAAACAAAGTAATTATTTGTAAAATGGAATACAAAATAATAACATAATTTATTTTTCCAATCACAATAAAAAAATATGAGAAGTCTGACTAAAACTGATTTGAGATTTATATAATTTTCCTTCATGCATTTGCTATGGTGATGGGTGTATGTCAACAGGATAGACATTGCATATGCAGAAATTGACTAGCTGTGTCTTAACCTAAAGGTCCCTCAAATCAGGGCAGGAGAAGTAGAGAGAAGAACCCTTCAAAGTTCTGAAAGACTGACAGAAAAAGTAAACTTAAAAGTAATTTCTGATGCAACTTTGATTACGAGAAGAGGTTAAACTTTATGACATACAAGAGCAAAATAACTTTGGCCTCAGCATATTGAAAGACAACTGCAGGGCATCAAGTAACAAATAATTGTAACTGATTGATAAAATATTAAAAACAATATCACAAGCTCCAAGAAGCCTAAATAGATGAAGAGAAATGTGTTTTTGTCCAACTTATGTTTAAAGAAAATCAAGTGCAGTCATGTCAAACAGAATAGCTAATGATCAAAAAGTTCAACTTGGCAAATATATGACATTTTTAAATGATCACCTGATTATCAAAACTTTTGACAAATTATTTTCTGTTGAGCTTCAACCATTAGACTCAATTTTCATATTGCATTGTGATCTTGACAAATCTAAACAAATGTTGATTCTTGTGATTATAATATTCATTAAACTTGTAAGGTGTTTTACACTTTGACAAATGTAAATGCTTGTATTATTGTTGTTTGTCTTATTTTATTCAATAACAAAAATCATTTACAGTAACGGATATAAGTTACAAATGTAACTAAACACTACTGGAACAGCCTGTGGAGGTTAAGATGCTTTATGGTATTGATTTTCTCCTTCCCTTGACTGGAAATGATGCCACCTTAAAAAATGTGGGCAATGTGACCGATTGAGCTTTGCCAAGCCAAGACGAAACATGACACCTACAACACCTCTATAGTTCAGTATATACACAGGTGAAATTGCATCATATAGCAACAACTATGCAGGATGAAAACTTGCATGAATATACAGGAAGAAGGCTGCAATCAATGCATAACAAGGCTAAAATATGATCATGGGAGGGGATGATAATGATGACGATGATGATCAAACCACTAGGCATTAGTGCAGGGTATGTTGTTCTGAAGGGTCCATTAGAGCTCTGAGCATTGTTCATTAGAAATCCATTAATGACACTACTGTAACTTCCCAGCACCTCTAACTGGCAGAGAAAACTGAACACCAAGATTATTGTCAGTTTCCATCACAATCCTTTAAAACAATGCAGCTGTGTGCAGCCAGGCTCAAGCCATTCAGGCTTCAAGAGCGTACAAGTTCCTCTCTCCATCAGCAGAACAAAGAATCAGTAACACATAACAGGATAAGTTAGTCAGACTTTAGCTGTTCTTCAACATGATTAACTGTGACATAAGTCCAGACTCCCAATTAATGCTGTAAGGCTTCATGAGAGAAAACGAGGAAGAGATCATGTTCAGTCAGAAAAAGGGCTTTATAACTTTTAAACAATTGTAAATGTTTTGGAATGAGTTATTTAGAGACATAGCAACTTTAACAATGATAGCCTATTAAAAGCTAGGCTGAAAAATGGCACAACATTGTCGTCTTTAATGCAGAAAGCTGGTAAATGATGTCTGTCAAGAAGGGCAGAGGCATAAAAATGTTACTCAAGTGTAGAAGGGGAATAAAATCCATAGTACTAAATCTTAATTCACAACGTAGAAGAGTTTTCTTTTCAACTAGCGGGACAGATATTAAAACTAAAAAACAAAAAGGAACAGTTTGTATTGATAGACTTCAGATAACCAGCCTAACAAGAGGATTTATTTTCATATCTGACTGGTTGGTTTAGGGTTCATCTGCTGACCCTGTTGGCTCATGAACAGCAGCGTTCGGAACAAATGGCAGCGTCAACACGACAGTTCAACACGGCCAGACGGTTTACCGTAAAAACTTTGCACTTTCTCACAAACCCAAAATTTCTGACCGTTTCTTCTCAAACCTCTGATATCGGTGTGTTGGACTGGAAGCAGTCCCGTACAGACAATCAAAGAGTTAATACGGTTTCAAAACACCTCTCGGTTATTTCACTCACCTACGCCGTCTTCCGATTTTAACACCATGCTGTCTCTGCTTTGTGGCTCCCAGGTCAGAAAGTTTCAAGCTGTTTCCAAGCGACAAAACGTCGACCAGATAACAGTATTAATAATTATTCCACCCTTTCAAAAACTTTTCTTAGTTCTCGAATACACTCGGGTATCGTTACGTCGATGGCTGAAGGGTGGCTCCGGCTCGGCTCCAGGGAGTGGTTTGGCTCGAGACAGAAGACTTTAACCAATCTGTACGGGGCGCGAGCCTACGTCAAAGTTAGCGGAAAACACAAAGTGTTTCCGGTCATGCTATTCCAAAATAAAAGCATAATGTTTACAAGCGTTTTACATCATACTCAAACTCATAGTCCATCTTGGAATTTAGGGGCGGCACAGCGTTTGTTTAAGGATCCCAGAAAATACAGAACGACCTGAGTCTCTCTACTTTTAAATCTCGTCTTTAAACATACATTTGTCAGATAACATGCCCAGATTTCATCCTTTAATATACTACATGTAATTAATAATGGAGTTGCATAACTACGGGTGACTGGTTCACCTTCACCAAGTAGGACATTAAAACGATATTTCTCAAAATTTTGATGAGGATATGTAACCCTACATATATAAATGAAATAAATGTATACAAAGATTAGTGCGAAAACACTAAAGCAAAATTTTAATGGCGTTAATCATGAACTAAAGTCCTCAACAACGTTGTCCTCCAACTTCACTTTAGGCAGCTTCAGTTAAAATCAGCCTCGGGTTATCAAAATATGCTCTTAATATTTAACCAGAGTTGCTCCATATCCGGTAGTCTCCAGCCGGGACAGTTTGACGTCGCTCAGAAGGTGCGGCGTTGAGACTCGTTTTTGCCGTCTGCGTAAACACGACGTTCTTCCCTCTCTGTCACTGCACCTCCCCCCCTCCCCCTCTCTGTCTCAGCAGAGGGATCATGTCAAACACCTGTTGAGCATTTAAACCAACCCCCCTATCACACACACACAAACACACACAAATGACATAATAGCCATTTTTCTATTTTTCTTTTTTTAAACGTAGAGTCGTAGAGTGTAGTGGCCTCTGGCAGGAATGACCTCCTGAGGTTCATCCTGGTGAAATGAGTCTAGCACGTTGCAGAGTGGTTGGGGGGGGAGTTTTGCAGGATATCACGGACTCAGACAGCATCCTTTTCCAATACAGGAGAACACTGGCATCATCATCCCCACAGAAATTAGATACCGCTCTGACCTGCAGAGCTTCAAGGTACTTAGAACTGCCCCATCTATCGCCAGCTTACAGTCCCCAGTGTTCACACTGATCTCCTGAATGGAAAGTGGGTCACCAGTGATGTTTCCTGCTGAAAACAACAGGCAGCTCCTTTATATTTCTCACATTCAGCTGCAGAGAACTGTCCTCCCACCATATGACAACAGTTCTCACCACTGATTCCACTGCCTTTGATCAAAGGTGTGTGGAGTTCTCTTTCTTGCAGCAGGGAGATATTTCTTTGCTGCATATTTTAGGGAAAACTGTGAAGGCAGACGGAGGAACTACCAAGTTTTCAACGCAAATGTGAATATAACAGCCCGCTGCTCGAATCGCACCTGTTCAACTGTGCTGCTGTCAGATAGGAAAGGTCCATGCCTGTTCCTGTCAGCTGAAGAACACAGACGGCCGAAAGGAATGCTGCTCTCAGCGCTTTCAGAGTAACGCCTCCTGTTTTCACGACTTGAATCGTCTCTGATGGAGGAACATGGAAAAAGGAACACAGGAGAAACTGGGGAAAATGCTGTATGCTAGGATGCATTTTAACTCAGTGATATAATGCAATCAGTAAATCAGGAATCAAAACCAATTACTAGGAATCACCCCTTTTCTGTTCAAAAAAGAGGTGATTTAAACAGTAAAATAACGAAACTTTGACCACATTCACTCACAAATCCCATTGTGCTTTCTTTTATTGTGAATATGTTCTCCTCATTAAAGGCTTCATGGGCTTCCTAGACTGCATATCCACTTCTTTCGAGGGGCTCTTCTTCAAGCTGACACCCATGAATGGGTCAGTTGTGCCGCCCAGCTCAACAACTGACAATGTGCCCTGTGTGAAGTGAAGCTCGCTCACAAAGTTTCAATTCTTTAAGAGTTCATACAGGCCCTCAAGCACTGCTGTAAATCTGTACTAAAGGGCCAGAACAAATGAGGCCAAGCAGCCATTTGACCTTAAAAAAAAAAGAAGAAGAAAAAAGAACAGATAGCAACACAGATCTGCAGACTTTCAGAAGTAATTATCTGGTGCGCATGCCATTAGGGTAGAGTTTACGTAGACAACATCAGCGTCATACTGATATTTAGCAGACCGAGGGTTTTGTTGTTACATGTTTAAGCATGCAGCTCATTATTCATTTCATTGAGACTAGACATTCCTCAGAAGGGCAAAGTTTCCCCCTGTTTTATTCATGCAGTTCTGTTTGCATTTATTGGTTTTGGTTCATGCATTCCAATTTCATGCATGCCACTCTTAACAACAGCAATAACTGTCCATTTTATTGTAACTCTGGCCCAAAGTGTACTACAGATAAACTTCAAAATCTTTCTAAATGTAAACATAACAGATGTAGGTGAAACTCTAATTTGACCTCATTTGTTCAAGTCTAGGTGAAAAACAGACACAGATCCACCAATGTGGAAACTATATCTCTGATAAATGATAACAAACGTGTGATTCTATAATGCTTTCAAGGGTCATCAGGTTTTCAATCCCTGACAATAACTTTAACAAATAGTTGTTACTGGTTGTTCAGGTTTTAGTCACAAAGGCATTGATGAAGGTACAGTGGTGCTCTCCCAGTGTTTTCTAATATCAGCTGTGTCATGTATTGTCTGTAACTCTGTAACTGCACAGCATGCAGGACTACTCCATAAACCACAAGGCTCTCTATTATTATCCAGACTTCAATAACAATAAGTCATGGTTTCTGACTTATTGATAGAAAGGTGCAATTGTTCTTAGTGAGATAATTATATTTAATCCGATAAAAAGTGATGCCAAAAGAGACGTTTGCTAATAATCATCAGAAGTAATTACCGTTCTCTAAAAAAAAAAAAATTCATGGCATTTGTGTGTTTGTGTGCTCATAAGTAGGAAAACTAGGAAATATTTTGAATAGATTTCAGTTAAATTTAGGAATAGCTCGGTTCCGAGGAGAAAATGGAATCTTTTCTCCCTTTCGTTAGGTTTAAGTCTTAGAGGAGGTGTCCTTTCTTCGAGCGCTAAGTTAAGCTACGTATAACCAAGTTCCCTAAATGAGACACACACTATTAAAACAGAAATGACCTCTCATGGCAAGACATTGTCTCAGATGCTTTGTACATATTTAGCTTCATGGAAATGCACTGTTTGTAGCTGCTGCGTTACTGCTAAATTAAATATTTATTTCCCACCTCTTTGCAATTCTTTCCAAAAAAAATAGATTTAAAGAGAAACTGGACATTTCTTTTTAACCCCAGTCTGAACTAATAAAACACCAGCCATGACAAACGAGGGATGATTGCTGCATGCATGACAGAAAGGAGTTCTGTCGCTTTATGTGTGACTCGATACAGGACCAGGAAGCGGTAATTAGACCTTTCAAACCATCGTATAATTTTCCAGGGGTGAGGCTGCGGTGACCCCAATGACAAATTACTGACATGCTCTCCTGTTGCTTTTATAATATGGATATGAGCCAAAAAGTAATATATTGGTGGTCAGTTGCAAACAAAAAGGTCTATTTCAATTAAAATGCTCTCAATTTATCCTGAGCAGAAAGACTCAGAATGACTCTGTTTTACTTTCTAATCTTGAAAAATACTTACCTGCACTTCCACAAATAGACATTGAGAAATAGTGGTGTCAAGAGCTGTGACAGTTTTAGAAAAATACCAGGATGTGAAATGTAGTGTGTGAAATAGGGCAGCTACAAGTCACTCTTCCCCAGGCTGAAATCACACATATCTGCACTGCACTACACTTCTGCTACTAACCTAATCATGCAGGCATTACTGTCTTAAACTACAGTCTGACAAAGCATTTGTTCATCCATAATTAATTATTCATTTTAAGAAATGAGAAAATAAAACCCCTGCTGCTCATCGCTTGATTTTTGTCTGCGGGCACAGAAGCTTAATGAAGCCACAGCGTCGCCACATTTACATTGAAGCAACAGGATGAGCACTGTGGTATAACAGAGGTGGCCTAAAAAAAATACTTTCCACCTCCTCTCTATATTTCATGTTATTTTATCAAACTAAAAACAAAGAACTCAAAAACAAATCCGCCCATGCCACCAGAAAGATATTATTTGGCTTACAACGCGATGTGGATTTGATCTGGATCTGTTTGGTTTCCCACGCGCTCCTCTTTGAAGGAGCTTTTTGGCAGTTTGTCTCATGCAATATGCAAAAAAAAACTTCAAGCTGTCTGTAATCATTAGAATAAAGATCTGTCTTACTGCAAACAGGAGAGGGCATAAAATTTGTCCAATAAGATGCTGACATCAGGATCTTCTTTCATGTAAGAGTGCAAAAGAGCTGACCAATAGTATAGCCATATAATCAGCATACTTTAATTCATTGTTTAATTTAAAGTTAGGAGTTAGAAATTTTAATGTCCAATCCATTCCAGCTTTTTAATCAGCTCCAATCAAGTGCTGATGTGGAAATACTGTGGAGTAGTTTTACCTCTGTCGGACATAAAAATTATTTATTTTGGAACCACAAAAAAGATCAAACTCTTTCAATCACGCATGAAGAGAACATGAATATTCTTTGGTGTCTGAGATGCCAAACAAATGATGTTTTTGTGCAAAGTTCATAAAATTGGAATACAAAAGTTAGAGTCAAGATGAATAAACAATGCTAAGTCAGCAATAAATTGGTATTAGAAAGACTCATAAGAATGTGAATAAAAACAATAATGACAACATCTTCATCCAGACTCAGTCCTGCACCATGAGCACTTTTACAACAACCTAGTTTAACAAATGTTCTCAAACCGGATTGGCGCTCCAGTCCTGGATGGGATTGTTTGTTTCTGAAGGTTTCACTCTGTCCTGCGCTGTCCCTAGAGGACAAACTGATCTAGTCCATGCATGAAACTAAATAGCAGCACGTGATACAGTATTAGTGAAACTATGATATTAATGAAGCAAACTGTTAAAAAATAATATGCCTTTAGGGACACACAAAGTCAACACGATGTCAACCGGTATTTTAAGATTCTCACTCGTGTTTGCACTGTGTGTTTTTTTTTCTCAGTAACTCATGTCAACAAGCATTTGGTCATATTTTGGGAAGAAACTCAATATTCTCCTGATACAGTCTTGTTGGACAAGCATTAGCTGAGTCACACATGAATCACTTTTATGATTCATGGATAAAAAACAAACAGAAGCACTAACTCCTACAGGAACACCATCCTATCTCAAGCTACTATCATATTTTCTATTTAAGTAGAATTTTTTGTTAATTCAGTAAGGAAAATTAATTCTTAGTAAACTCAGTCGAACTCCTTCCTGCTGTCATTGTTGAGGCTGATGTCACCTCTATCCAATAGCTCACAGACACTGTACTACTGTTGTGTGCTACACTGCCATCTCAGTGCTATATTTTAAAATAGCATTGTCTCTGTACCTCTAATTAATTCATAGTGCAGTTATGCATGACCTCCACTTCCCCCTTTCATCCCTTTTTTTCCCACACAGTCCATGGATGCTGATTCAGGTGTTTTGAAATGACTGAGACAGCACCGCTTCCCCTTCCACACCATCAGCTGTCAGCTGATTCACCACAACCGAACGACCCAGCAGAGGAGCTTCACTCATGTCGACAGTGTTTTAACATTCCCAGTGTAAATGTGAAGGTGCATGTGCATATGGACCCGAAACATAGTGTAATGCAGAGAATTGCAAGGCTTAATCCTGCACAACACACAACCACTGCATTACAATTCGCATCATGTTACAAGACCAGCGTGGGAGGACAATCGTGGGAACACTATGACAGCTGGTGACAGTAAGCCTGTACCTGTTCTACTTACTACTTAACAAGGAAATGAGTTTGTTTATCACGGTTTGAAGGGACACAAATAAAATCCTATTATTTAAAGGACAAGAAGAGGCATTCTTGTGCGGATGAGCAAGATGGAAACACACCGTGACTGTCAGGTTGTGTTTTCACCTGAGGGTTCCTTATAGTGGCGAATGAATGTGAGACCTGCTGGAGATTAAATCTGCTCAGTAAGTAATAACATTAGCTCGCTTCCTCTTGTGGCATGTGTGTGTGTGTGTATACTCAGAGCTTTAACTTGTATTTACTGAGAGAGCCTCCTTAGCCATGAGACACTCACTTTATTCCTGTCTGACTGTCATCATCTCTGGTAGAGACGTGTGTTTTTAGACACACAAACAGTTTTTGTTTTTTCATTGCCAAACATGAAATCTATTTTGAGAGAAATGATGATGATTAAAATGTCACAAAGTTCAGTGTCACATCAGTTAATGTGATTAATAAACAAAGTCATCAGGCTACAACAGCGCATTGTAAGACTCTCCCAAGTGTGACTTTACCTGGAGGTTCTTCAAGTGGCTTCACAGCTGGACACAAGAAAGTCTGGAGGCTGGACACGCAAAGTTCGTTCACTGTCCCCATTGTATCAGAGCGTACTGTGTTAGTCTGAGTGAAGGTGTGTGTCCGTCGGTGGCCGCTGAGGAAGATGGGAAGGGCCTTGGCTTCCCACCTGAGCTGTCGAGTTTCTCTGAGTCGCCGGTCCTTCAGTCCATGAAGAGACTCCAGCCGTTAGGTCCGCCTCGTGTCACTGTGCTCCTCCTAATCCCGCCAGTTGGATATATTTTGGGCTCCTCCCTTTGAAAAGGACTCACCTACTTTCTCTTCCCCCTTTTTTAGAATGTGCATCTTGCTAAGATGCTGATATCACTTCTGCTTTGTCCCCGTTCCTCTTTTCGGGCTGGTGTCTCAGCCTCCCTTAAATCTGCCTTGCTACCTCTCTCTCTCTCTTTCTCTCTCTCTCTTCCACTTGCACTCTCTTGTTACTCTCCATTCTAATCCAAGCAGATATTCTTAGACTGAACATTTGCACACACAAATGAGAAAGCCGGTTTGTGTTTTGGAGATCATATTACATGCCTTTGGGGCAGATGACTGTTTTTTTGTTACTTTTGCTGCAACTCATAAAATGCAGAAACAAATCATCAGAGGGAAAAATCAATTGCATATATGATCAAAGAGGTGTCACTTTTCAGTGGAATTATGCCTAATTATCAGCAGTGAACCACTTTGTATTGTGGGCTACAGTCTGACATTTGTGTCTACACTTTGTTAATTCTATAATTTCATCACTAATAATTTTTGGCTTCAAAAGCACCACTTTAAAAGAAAAATATCAAGATTTCATTGTTGCTTGGCAACCTGCTCCTGGGCAAAATGCCGTGAGCCATTTGTTTTGATTGGGTTGTTTTTACTTGGCGGATGAACGGTGATACATTTTGGGGTCCTGGAGTGATATAAAACACAACAATATAAACTCACCTGCTTCTTCCCCGGATGCTCATATTGAGCATCAACTGATCTCACTTCCTCTTGTGGAGCAAAGTGAAACTGTTCACCTTGTCCATTGAGCCGACGCCACCCTGGATTAGCCTTCCTGTCACTCATTCAGTGTCGGTCATTTACTTGTTTTTCAGCTCTACCTTATCTTGCAGTTTGTTGTCAACTGTGGTCACTTTAGCAAGGGTGGCATATTTTAACAAAACAGATGTGACACATGCTGCATTTCTTCAGTTTAACATCAACTCTGCCTTAACTGTCATGGGCCAGTTCACCGCCAGGGGCCCGAGAGCCTCAGAATGACCCTAGAATGAACTGCAAAGTCAGTCCTGACCACTTTAAAATGCTGCAACTGCACATCCCCCAAGGGAGCAGGACTGTCACAACAGGAACGATAGCGCAGCACTCAGTAAAGTCAGCAGGAATGATTCTCTTCTCATTTTTATCATGCATATTTTTCAATCTGGTTCCATGAATAAGTATGTGTCAGCAATTCCCTGAGCACCTGCCGGCAGCATAAACAGGTGGAGACGGATGAGTGGGTTGTTAAGTGGGTTTGGTTTGGTGGGTAGCTGGAGTCTACATAGCAGTGTTAACTGTCCTAATGCAAGCGTTAAAGGCAAATTATCCATGGCATTGGCAGTAAATTTCAATTCATTATGTTTATTATAGTTTCATAATGTTTTAAGGGTTACGCTATGTGAAATGTAACAGAGACCTAACTCATCAACAAAGGAGGTGTTTGTGACCCCTGGTGGAGTTATGGAGCAGTTTTCAGTTTGTTGTTTTCTTTTCTCCATCTCAGTTTCAGGACCAGAAGACTGTAGGAGCAGGGGATTAGAATGGATCAGCGCTCTAACTCCTCAAACACAGCCACCACACATTCTAATGGGAGGTCTTGTTTGCTGAAGCTGATCCTGCAGCCTCTTCTTTCAGTCACTGAAAGAAGAAATTCCCTAAAACCAATACATTCATGCAAGTAATTAAAAATGTGTTCCTGCCATTACACTAACATCATCATTTCGTTTCCAGATCATCCTTGATTTGTGCTCCTGTATATGATTCTAGCCTTGAACTTGTGCACAGACGCCACCAGGTGGCCGTAGCTCGGAACAACACCTATGTCTTTAAATGAACTAAACAAACCAGGGGCTTTCAGTCTCACACTACATGAAGATTTACAGAGCTTTAATTAAGTTGTAAAAAAAAAGAAAAGTTGGAACATTCTTTAAGAAATATGTTGTCTTTAATAATGATGATGATTATGATGATGATGATTATTTTCATGAATGTTGATCATTTTTATGAATGTTGACAGTACCTTGATTCTGGCTGGTGGTGAATCTCTTACAAAGCAAAGATCACCTCCAGCAACTGACTGGGAAGCAGCAGATAAAGAATCTCTTCTACAACAAAGCTAAAAAGTGGAAAAACACACTTAGCATGCAACATAACCCAAATTACCACTGCCCAGTGTCCCCTTCACTATCCTGCCTTTTGTATGCTCCACACTGCTGTGTGAGGACGATGAGGGTGATACAACTTGTTTCATGGATCACCTTCTGCATGATTAAATAAGAAAACTGGCTGCAGTACAAGTTAGAGTGACTTTGGGGTGCCAGATTTGAACTTCCTGCCTTTTCATCTTTTATTTTTTAAGGAATAAGTCTGCATAGGTCCACTGAGATTCTGCTGCTGCTTTGACAGTTTTTCTTTTAGTATGTACGGCACATAAGAGGAGCTTATCTCTTATCCCACAAGCAGAGAGTGGCTGCACACACATCTAGAAAAACAACTAATTTCAAGTGGGTCGAAGGAACAACAGCATGTTACCATCAATCACCCAGGTAGGGGGGAGGGGGCACCCAAATACACAGCAACCACATGTGTCTGATGATACAGTGCACCACGCCTGTAAACTAGCACATCATTTCCTTTTTATGCAGTCTTCATATGCAAAGGGAAAC
This sequence comes from Antennarius striatus, assembly GCF_040054535.1. Classification (NCBI taxonomy): domain Eukaryota; kingdom Metazoa; phylum Chordata; class Actinopteri; order Lophiiformes; family Antennariidae; genus Antennarius; species Antennarius striatus. Next base: position 13,644,064 of record NC_090791.1, on the reverse strand, counting down.
TGAGCTGCACTGACAGGTAGATGGGAAAAAAGCACAGTAAAAAAATAATAAAACAAAGATATTTTGACAACCTGCAGCTTTTGAAGTCTGGAGACATAGAAGCACCAAATGAATGTTGAAATAGATTGTGTACGGCAGCAGCACCAAGCAACGTCACAGAAACAGCACAAAAAAACATTTTGGTGACCCTGTAATGAAACTCAAATTAGGTCACTGCAAAGCTGCAAAATAAATTGTTCAATCATTACTCTTGGGCTCAGCTCACATTTCAAAATGGACTATTTTTGTTGGATGAAAATAAAAACGAAGTAATGTTGATTACTTTATCCCATCATACTTTATTCTATGATATCCTTAAAAGTCACAGTACTGAGGGACAGAAGAGATGATGTGACTCTTACTCATTCAAGACCACTAGCAGCTGTTCTGATGAAGGAGGTGTCAGGGACAGTCAGTGTTATTTGAGTGCGTTGGAGGCTTCGTCACATCCTTTCTGTTGCGCTCTATGCTTTAACACAAAATTATATAATCGTTGAGAAATGTTTCAGCTGACTTGCAAATGGTAGAATTACTAAAAGTGAAGGAGGATGACTGCAAAAAAATGAGATGAACCTTCTTAGAAACAAAAACACTAAATGGGTTATGCAGAAATTCCAACTGGACAGTGTGTGGGTTGACAACCCTGTCAAAAGGCAGGAAATGCTCAATGTCTGGCCTTCCTTCGATGTAATTTTCAAGAAATCTGCACCAGGGTGCAAAATAATCATTTAAAAGTTAAAATTCAATTTGGAGAGGATCTCTTCATTGTCAATTGAGGGATGCAGCCTTCCCTCTTTTTTAATGAGCATCAGTTGAAATCCTGCAATGAGGCCACTGCTGGTCGTTCTATTTTCAGATGCATTAAGCTAACAGAAAAACCGAACTGCTAAATAATTGAGATGAAGCCGCTATCGTGGTTTAAACTGAGTCATCCACTTTGGCTCATGCCTGAGATCATCACCTTACCTGATGTCACTTTGCTGAATATCCTATAAAAAAAAACCCTCAACTTAAGTTTTGGCAGTTTTACAAAAGTAGAATCTGAACCAAGCTGGTTTACATAAATAAGTTTGCATCTTGCGAATTCAATTTTATATTTTTATTGCACAAACTTAGAGGTGTAAATGTGTGAATTTCTACAGTGTGATGCTTATTCATCATACAGCTCCTTTGTTTTAATCCATTTTAGCTGTGCATGCTGCAGATGCCACCTGTTTCTAGGAAGGCCTATAGAATTCCAACAGCTACTTCCTTTTTGCGTGTCATTAGTTCCTTTTTGACTTGAACAAACCTTGCGTGCATCCAGTACCCTCAGACACACACACACACACACACAAAAAACTGTCTATGTCAGGATGCTTATTTCCACAGAGCGTCAACACCAAAGCGTGCCCTGATGCATTTAGAAGGTCGGCTCAAAACGTCCGACAAAAGCCAACAGTTTATCACGGAGAGAGATGGAGACATACCGTACGTGTCCCGGTCCATCCCGGTGGTCCTGATGCTGCTGAGGGTGTCTCTATCTGGGCTTGTCTCGCGCCGTGCGCCCGCAGCGATCCGGATACCTTCTTCCGTTTCTCGTCTCCTCTCCCCTCGCCTCCCACGTTTGAACTTGGTGGCAGGTTCTCCAAATATCTCACACGTACAGCGGCACTTTTCGGTCTCTTGTTCTGTTCGTCTCCGGCAGCCTTTTAAACCTGGCGTGGGCCGATCCGTCTACTGATTTGCATCCTGAGACGGGTGAGCGCCTGGCCGCTCCTCCCGCCCCGGATGAAATCACACTCTAACTTCAGCCAACAACTTTACTGAACGCTTGTGTCGTTTGCGACAGTGTGGCGGTTTGTGGGACCCGCCTAGACTTTATATTAAAGGTGTGTGTGTGTGTGTGGGGGGGGGGGGGTCACGCTGCAAATTACAGTAATGGTTTCCTACATTTTTGCTCTATAATGTAGAAAACTTTAGAGAAAAATCAAGAAATAAATGAAGTTCGACATGGGCCTGTAGTTTATTTCTCTCCTTCCTGTCATTCTCACCACACAGCCTCAGTTATATATATATATATATTTTTTTTTTTAAATAAAGCTACTAAGCTACCCATTTTATATAGCTACCATTGCCTTGAGCTGTAAAATGTGATTGTTTAACCCTCTCTGACCACCACCTACTCATCAAACCCACATTTTCCCAGCTTCACATACATTTGACCATGTCAGTCTCAACAGCGTCATCAGCCACCACCACCACTTATATCTACTTCATTTGCTTGTCTGAACTGATTTTCAGTTACTTTGGTGCAGCGGTCAGCTACTTGCAAACTTCGTTTTGCATTATCAGCAAAGATGTGTAGTTACTGAGCGTCATTATCATATGTGGACTAGCAGATTATGGTCTGCACTACTTTTAGCTCAATATCTTCATGAGCAGGACGTGAGTAGATTTAGACCATCCTTCTCACTGCTCCACATGTTCACGAGCCAAGTGGTAGTTAAATGATTTCTAAGCAAAATATTTTATATAAAATCACAAACATTTCACACCCTTTTAAAAAACCCCAAATGGTAGTTGTAGGTTTGAAACCCTTTGTCAAAGCAGAGCAGCAGAAAAAACGGCCACTTCTATAAACACAAGAATGCATCAAGACGTCAATATTCAACATGAATCTGAAAGAATCCGTATACTAACAGTACACCAGCTTTTTATAAATGCTTAATTTTAACCCAATTAAGGATAAGGATCAACTTTACATTTAAATTTTGTATTTAATTTTTCAATTAAGTTTTGTTGAGGCTGATTATTTTTCTACACAGTAATACTGATAAACAATCAGGTCAACCAACATAACTTCTGGTTGGTAAAAGCAAAACCAGATGCTGCAATGCTTCTAAATACCAATTTACCTGTTTGTTTGTTTTTTTTAAAATAGAGCTCCAACTATAATCATTACTTTTAACCACAATTCAAAATAATAAATGACAAAACAATCAGCTCACAAAAATCACAACTTTATTGCACCTTTATAGTTTCTATAGTGTGGTAAGAGCTCCTTTCAGTATGAAAGGTCCCTTCCCTGGTCAGGTGGTGTGCAATATAGACCCATCATTGAAAACATGTAGACTGTCCATTCATACTTTTAAATGTTTGAGAGTCACACCCTAAGCCGATTTCAGTCGACAAACACACCCTATGGAAATTGGCCTCTCTTCACACGTTACAGTGACGTAGGGAGGGGTCTTGAATGAACAGACAACTCTCTTAAACACAAATGACCACACACATTTTCAGATTAATTCTCCAGTTGATATCTGTCAACCGATCCTATTATTTGTAGCACATCAATATCTGTCTTTTCTTGCTTAAATTATGTATTTATAACATTTAAGTCTATAACTTTTTGAAAGCCAATTCAAGGCAACATCTCTAAAATGAAAAGTACACGGGCAAGTCTTTACAGCATTGGAGGGAAATGGGGAGCACAAAATGGACTGTACAGTCGTCTATATTAGCAAAGCATTTTTGTTGTAACCTTAGTTGATGCATCTGTTCCCACATTGGTGCACACCTGAAATACTGTATAAAACAGTTCCTACAGGATGCAAGACGATGGGACTACTCTTGTATGAAACAGGGCTGTCTGACCAGATGCAAGAATGGAATACAGGATGTCTGGGTTCCTGAGTCAGCCCAGTTTCTCGGTGACCAGCTTGACCTTCAGAAAAATTGCATAGAGATATATGATGTAAGGGGAAATACATTACTAACAAATGGCAGTCCTATTCTAACACAGTGCCCAAGTATAAAATGTAATCCTTCTATTTTAGCACACTGGTAAAGAACAGTTTGTGGCAATAATCGTTACAGAGAATGGAAAGGTCAAATCTCCAGACTGAGAGCGATTCAATGTTGGACTGATGAGATGAGCTTCATAGTTAAATAGCTGCACGGTAGGAAAATAAATGCTCACATGTGCCAACAATGTCAACCCTGTAAATACATGTTGCACCTCGAGTCTTCAGAACATTCTAACTTCCAGGTAAACATACAGCTCAGATGAATCTTAAAGTCTCTCAGCTGAATGTTCATTTCATTCAGCAGAGCTTCCTCTAGTGACATGACATGCCTCAACATTAATCTTGAAATTATCTGATTTTCAGAACATTTATATAAACAAGAGTCAAATGAAAATGAAGTCGGTTTCCGTTACAGTATTTGTTTTGAAAAAGTTTACATGCAAGTTAAAAAAAAAAAAAAAAGGTGGCAATTTTAAACCTTCATTTTGCCAACAATATGCAGACAAATGTTGGTCCTTTTAACAGGCCACGTGACACACACACTGAAGCGAAATAAAACCAAAGTCGATAAAGGCATAAAATAAGAAACTTATAATGGAATCTAAAATAACGTCATAATAAGAAATTTTGGATCTTTGTAATTTGATAGATGATAAAAAAGGTCACTTCTGTGAGGGACTTGCTGAGCCCTTCTGTCTGTGATGTTAGCGAAACCAACTGAAATATGGCTCTTCAGTTTTACTTACAGTAGCCTGACTGCTGAGGGAGAAGCAAGACTCAAAGGAGACCAAGACATAACTGATTTGCCACAAAGATGTCGGGGTTATCGTTAAATACTGCATTCAGAAAAAAAGCACTTAATGTGGCATTTGGATTGAAGCTGGGGAAGGCGAATCTGTCTGGTTACTATTACTGAGGCCTGATGACATGCTTTGTTTGTGTATACAATTTAAATTAAAGGAACCATCTTTTTGATCGTGTCTAATTCAAGAATTTAGGTCCTGAACTTAGAGAGAGAAAAAAGCATGAATAAAAGATACGGAAATTTGTATTGAGTATCTTGACTTCCAGTCAGAATCAACAGCACACTGGACTCTCAGCGACGGACCCCAAATACTCGCTTTCCTCCAGGTGTCACAGACCACTTGTTCCGCATGTCCTGGATCTTCTGGAAAATGCTGCTGCCGCTTCTCCACTTCTCTTTTTTATAGTTTTTTACTTTTTTCACCTTTTTCAAAACAAAAATGTCAGTCAGTTAAAGAGGAACATAATTTTACCATACATACAGGCTGTGAGGTGATGCGAACTCAGGATCATGTTTTCCTTACCTTCCCCCTATCAAATTCTTCATCCCATTCATCTATCACAGTGTCACGCTTCGCATGACGAAAATCTTCAATTGCATCTTTGCTAATGGCAGAAGCTTCTCCATCCCAACTGAGGACTACATAGGAAAAGGAATTAAAACACTTTTATGTTTGTATCCCGCTTTCTAGGGTTCTCTGTGTCTCACCGTTGGCTCCGTAGGCTTTATCTGAGGCGTTCTTGAGCAGTTCCTCTACCACCCCACTCGTCTTTTTGCCATCCCAGGCCACAGGAGCAGCATGGGGAGGGCTGTCTGCTGACTCACATCCATTAGCTGCTGGCGTCTTGATGCGTTTGTAGCCGTCCTTCACATGGAAGTCCCATGCTACCACTTTGGCTGGATTTGAAAAGCAACAAAAGTGCAACAGATAAAAACGGTGATGAAATCAAGACAATCGGCAACACTATATGTTCTGTGTTGGCGTGGAAACAGGTTCACAATCCTCACTAAGTTTCATAGTATGCATGCGTGGACAAGTCCAAGCTCACATACCTGTGCCTTGTTTACTTGTTTTGCCATTATCTGTGGCGTTCTTCTTTGAAGGGGGCTCTAACGCTTTAGGCTCATCGTTTTGCATGTCTGAGCTTCGCTTGCTCTCCTCGCACAGTTCAATCTCATCTTTTAGCCTCTTCTTTTTTCTCTTCAAATTCTTTTTCAATTTTGTAATATGTCCTGTGTCACTCTCATCGACTATGGCCCTCGTCTCACTGGTGCTGTTGAGGGGGAAAAATAAGATCAACTCCACTGGAAAGCTCATTTCAAATTGCAACCAGAATTTGGATTTAGGAAGAGAAACCTACCTGCATACTTTGTATTTGACCCAAATCTTACAGAGTGTGAGCAAAATCAATATTTTAAAAATAAAAACCAATGCTTTACAGAAAGCTAAAATATGTTACTTTAACAAGAAAAACAAAATCAGGATGTCTTTGTGACAAAAAAGTGAAAAAAATGCAAACTGGAGAAACAACTATCAGGCACACATTTTCAAGACACTTCCAATGAATGTGAAATTTCACTGGACTCTGTCAGGTGGTTTTTGAGGAATTGGGGATAGACCCGAATGGATAGGTCCTTTTGCTGGCATGCAGAAAAGGAGAAAGTAAAGGTATGAACGCACTTATCCCTTTCATACAAACTCAGCATTTAGGGCTATGGCAAAATTACGAGTTTTGAAAATTGATCAACAAGCATGATGCAGTTCGAAATTGGAGCCAACTGGCTGTAATAAAATCCAAGGTTTGGACCTCTTCATGAGCTCAACACTTCACTGATGATATTTACAAACTTACAATAACTAAAATAATGAACTTATACCCACGTTTCTGCAGCAGAGCATACTGAAGTAGTGCCCTGGAGCGTCTTCTCAACTTTTCTCTTCTTTTTCTTCTTCTTCTTCAGTTTTTGCTCCCTCCTCTGCTCTTTCTGAGTGGACTGCACTGGGGTTGTGGGAGCTAACAGGGGCTTTCGCTCAGACTCTTCTGGATCTGGATGGGACGTAATACTCCATATGCCGCCATGACACCATTCCTCTTCCTGGTTCACAGTATCCAGATGAGATGGGACACACTCTCTTTCTTTCATGTTTTCTTCCACCCCGTTCTCCTTCTTTCGTTTCTTCTTTTTCTTCCTCTCACTAGTGGATTGCACGAGATCGGCCTGCTTCGCCAGAGCCGGCGTTGTGACTGGTTCTACTTCACCCTCCACCTCAGAATGCAGCCGCTTTTTTTTCTTCTTCTTTTGCTTGATGTTTACTGTGGAAGGACTGTTGAGATTTGGTTCTTGGACAAGCGAGTTGAGGTTGTTGGAAGACTTGGGGCTCTTTGGGCCAGCATGATGAATCCCATTGACTGTAAGAAAAAGTTTTGCTTTTGGTTGTTGCTCTGTGGGGAATAATGACCGTTTCTGAGGGCTCTGCTGTTTGAAGGATCCACTTGAGTGGGGAAAACGCTGTGACGACAGGGCTTTAGGTGAATGGAATGGACCACCTCTGGGAAGAGAAGCAACATTATCTGGGTTTACTAAGTAATTGGCATTGTGGTCTCAAGAGGCGTATAATTCAAAGTTCATTATACCTGTGAGCATGAGTAGGTGAGGCAAGGGTGAGGGGGTTAAGTTGATTTTGATGTGTGGGGTCGCTGGACAGCTGGCGGGGTGAAGGGGGCAGAGCATCAATGCTGCTCGGACTCCGGCTGTGAGCCTGCAGTTATTGACATAAATAAAAACTTGGTGGTCTAAAGAAAATAGCCATGAATGTGATAAAATAAGGAAGATTAAAAAGGGATGGTGACAACAGATGGAGGATTGAAAAGAGGAAAGGGTATGGCAGAGAAGAATTAGAAATGGTTAGAAAAACGAACAAACAAACCAAAGGAAAAAAGAAGACTACACAAGTGTTCCCATGTGATTGAATCGACGGGAAGGCTGGAGAAAAAACACTGCGGCCTGCAGAAATAGGCTAGAAAAGGAGTTTACTGGCCTTAATAGAAGTACACAATGAACTAATTAAATTTGGGATAACAGTGTGGATGAGGCAACAGGAAACCATATCATGGGCTTTCAGTAAGACAGGAGGCAACGCTGCTGCTGAGGATGCAAGTGGAGGTCACCTTCTTGGCTGACAGGGCCAGCTTCTTGGCAGGTGGAGGTGACATGGTGCTGGTGGCTTCAGATGTGATGTTGTTGAGGGTTGGGGTTTTTACTTTCGCCGTCTTCTGCTCTTCTGTGCTCTGAGAGCGCTCCACACTTTTGGCTGGAGAAGCCAGGCCGTTGGAGCCTTTCCTCGGAGTGGAGGGTGTCTGTCCTACTGGCGCGCTTTTGGGGCTGATGGAGTCCTGCCCGAAAAACAAAGGCAATAATGGGGTGTGGTTACGCTCCTGTGTGTTGCAGAATGTGCATCCTGTTCGAGTAGGACCACGGCGTCATGCCATTCTGTATAACAGACACATCTAATTGATATTCTCGGTGTGTAGATACTTCCTGTGTGCAAATGTCACCTTTGAGTCAGTGGTGTCAGCAGAGGAAGAGTCAGACAAAGACTTGATTGAGGTAGACGCTGCTATGCCTCTGCCCTCGCCACCTTGCTTTTTATCCCCATCCATCCTGTTGATCCCGTTGTTTGAAGGGGTCGGAGTGCTGCTGCGGGACTGCACTTGGTTCTGGGGGGAGGGTTTCTTCAGCTTCTTAAAAGGCTCCTCAATAACCGTGGGTCCGCCTGGCAGCTTGGGTGGGCCGTTGGAGGACGACGTCCAGTTGGAAAGTCTGGGCTGTGGCTGAGAGCTCACGCCGTTCCTGGAAATGTGCAGACCCAAACCACCATCCATAGACTGGATCTTACGCAGCTGAGCAGGTTCAAGTTTCTGAAACAGACAAGAGTGTATTTAGATTTAAGTGTTTTTATTTACCATTCCACATGTCCACTGGCAGCGAGCTGGTCTTGTACCTTTGTGACCTGTGGGGAGGAGAGAGGCCCGTTCAGGTTGGCCCGTTTGATCTGCTCCGATGACAAACTGCTCTTTCCAGAATACAACATCCCCTGCTTGTTGGTCTGACCATCTGCATTCTTTCTGCTTTCAGGAATCCTTTAATACACAAAATCTCCAGTTCATTCAACTTTTCATCAGACAGCATCATTTGAGATCTCTTCCAGTGCCTCCATCATCTTACCTCAGGTAGAACAGCACGTAAGCCTGCTGGTTCAAGACCACCTTGATGTTACTGGAGTGCACCATGGAATCATTCATTTGATACCACTGCCCATTACTTGCCTGAGAAGAAACAAAGAAGCAGTGATACATGTTTAAATGAATGACTGAAATCCACTGCAATTTTAGCCCTCTTTTAAAAGGTGAATAAAAAAAGTATAAAAAACAGTATACCAAAAAAAAAACCAAGCTATACAATACTAAGAACAACAGAAAGAGTAAGACTGCAGCAAAGTTCAGTGTTTCTTGTCAGTGCCTCAGTCATGCAAATACCCTCCAAAATTTACATCAATATCAAAGTATCTGAAAAAAATAACCATTAACTAATTAAGCAAAAAATACAAATCCAAGTGCAGCACATTAAGACTGCTTTCTGTATTGTTATTATACATCAGGATTGGTTGTAGTACTCCCGATTTACCGGTGTAGAGCTTCCCGTGTCAGACTTCATTGAAAAAAATTGTATTGACATAAAAGAAATATAAGAAAATAACAAAAAAATAAATTCAAATCTAAAGTGGACCCGAGTAGAGTCACAGTTAACTAGCAGAAATGGAATCATTTCGATCGAAAAAGTACCCAAAGCTTTTGGTAGCAATTCCGCTTTATAACCATTACCTATTCCCATTAATTATTCCTGTTTTTGTACCATTCCTGTAATATTAATCTACCCGATATATCTCTATTTGACACTTTTTATTTCATTTCCCTCAATTCAATATTAAAAAGACATCCTCGAAAACAGGGTGGCTCATCCGGAAGGTGTTCACCCTTTGAATGTGAAATAATTTCAACCACAAACAAAAAGAAATATCCCCTCATCCTACCTTGACGTAGCAATAATAGTGACCAGCATGGCAACTGTAGCCGGAGTGAACCAGAACAGCGTAGAGGCCGTACATAACAGGGTCGCCTGAGCTCTGAGACATGTAGGGTCGAATGTTCAGGAACTCTGGGTAACCAACGTCCTACAAAAAGACAGCAATATGAAATTAGACAGACAGAAGACAGAATTTAAAAAATGTTAATGTTTTAAGAGGATTTGTACTTTTGTTATTTTTCCTCCGCTGAAGTTGGCAAACCTCTTCAGTGACAAGGTCAGCACATTAGATGCTCGATGGACAGTGAAGCGCTTGGTGGCCGGCACTTTCTTTTTGCACCTATTGAAAAAAGTGTTAATTCATCCAAAAAGTGTCTGTTATTTGAATAAATGTACAGTAAAAGCAAAAATACTAAGCCTTTTCACTGCCCTGCAGAGATATTTATAAGCTTTAGGATGTTGTCAGATAAGATGAACGGCACTCACTTGGCGCACATGTAGGCATTCTCTCCACTCAGAACGTCTGGTTTGACAAACAGCTCCAGGGCTCGAACGATGTTTGCTGCTTGCTGACAGCCACAAAAAAAAACCCCAGAAAATATTAGAAGCACTTGACCACAGAAATAAATGTTAATACTGAAATCCAGCTCGACATACCCGAATCTCCACAGCAATGTCCAGGTAAGGGTCGTATGTGTCCGATACACTTTTACAAATAGAGCATTTCACTGAAAAACAAGTGAAATTTTTAAAATTCGTCTCATAAAACTACAAATTAATCTTTGTAACAGGGACGCTTCCTGTAAAATGATAGCTCACTGCAGACGACTGCCTTTAGGGGAAACACCTTTAGATCTGAGTCATTACCATTCCTACTCGAAAGTCAGAAGTTATCGGACCAAACCCACATATTATATCTTAGATACACACGACTTAACTTAAAGTCAACTGTTTCATACCTGCTAAAGAGTTTATTGAGTTTTAGCAGTTGGCAAGTTACTGGTTTTCCTTTAACTCCAAGGAGGTTTCTAGTTTTGGCCATGTGGAAAACAGAATTCTTAAAATTTTAACTAGTGTCATGATTATTATTCTTATTATCATCAATTTTCTTTTCCAGAAACGTTGAGTATGGGAGTGAGAACAAAGCACATAGAGAGAAGAGGTGGTCATCTGTATCATTGAGATTATTGGTAACTGGGTGTAACATACAGCTTAAACGACACTTCGGTTTAGTGGTTCGCTTTCATGTCTTCTTAGATTGGAAACATATCTTTCATGAAATCTGTCAAGTAGTTCGACAGACACAAGAAAGAAAAAACATGGGGTAGAAAACTTTAATTTATTCTCAAATCTCAATTCAGCACAAAAGAAAAAAAAAAACTGTTTATCCGGTAGTTCAATTTTGAGAATTTAATGTTCTCATGAATTGAAAATTATCTGCGATGCAAATATTGAGATGATGAGCTTATTGGATCTTTTTTTTAATGAGATGTGAAATTAACTGATTTCTTCACTCTGGAAAAAACACTAACCCGCTTGTAGGTTTGTCAGGGTTCAATCTTTAGAACCACGTCTCAAACACACATGCTGCTGCTGACGGTGGCATTAGTCTGGTGTACCAGGAAATGACTGAACACAGTACTACATAAAATTAATGTGGAAATCAGTAAGTTAAACTTCTCTAGAAGTATTTTTCAAACATTACTGTCTGAAGTGCAAAAAGAAGAACCTCTACCTCTTGACCTGAGGTAACCTCCAAAGATCTGGTGAACCAGCGTTGTGGCCTGGGTCTGCCTGTCAAGCCTGCAGTCAGGAATACAAAGGGCAGTCAGAACAGACAGAAAACATCATCATTCTGATAACACTGAAGGAAATAATTATCAAAGCTTTACTTTGGGTATCCGTTGAGACAGGCTTTTTGCATGGCGTCAATAGTGTATCGTAAAAACTCATGAGCATCCTCCTGGCTTCCAAATCGAAAATGTCTTGCGATTTCTGTGGGAGAGCAAAGTGCACATCAGCTATGCTTGATAAATGTTCCGAACCCTCAGACCATTAAGAGGTTCATAACTACGTTCTGGTACTTTTCTCATTTTGTGGTGAACTTGCCCGGTGAAATAAAGTCAGCGGTTCTGGCATTGGTATTTTCCCCAACATCAAAAGCTATGAGGGAATAATAGCTCTAGATGTACGATTCCATGATGAAAGGATCTAAATAAAAGAACTGACTAATTAAAAATTTAGTTTTTGGAGAGAAGGGACTATCTGAAGTAAGCACTCAGTTTTGGCAAAGGTTTGTAGTTTCTGAACAGTATTGTTAAAATATATTAAATTTTTAAAAAAGAGTGCACGTTCGTGTAACTCATACTCAAGAAAATATGATTTCATCCTGTTTGATCCTATTCAGTAAGATTATTCTCTTGCTTTAGATTACTGTACATGCCAAAGGGGTCAATCTGACGTGTCTTGTAAACACGTTGGAAACTTGTCTTCTTGGAAATTTTTAAATCATTGAGAATATTTCCTTTTCATTTTGTTTATCATTTGTGTCCATCTATTCTGAAGTTAATGAGATATTTATTTGCCCCTTTTAAAGCCTTTTTTATATTTCACCGACAAGTACAGACAAGTCACAAACTGTGTACGTGCAGAATTTTACATGCATTATCTCAACTAACACACTACTTGTCTCTACCATGAGTCATTGCTGTCATCTGTGTTTCACCAGGCAGTGCCTGAGGAGCAAAGGCTTTATTTTTGATTCAAAATGTTTTCAAAAACATCTACATTTTACAGCTTCTTTAAGTGAAAATCACACACTGTGAGCTTTACCAAAGTTTCAGAATACGTTGTTCATAGATCAGGCCTTGCCACTACTGCAGCAGCAAAATTAAGGTACAGGGTGTCTACGTGCGGCTACAATGCAAAAAAAGTCCATTGAAGTGAAAGGAGTAACAAAATATCATTAAAAAAGTTGTTTGCAGGACTGAATAAGATGTTTAATGGAAATAGAAGACAAGAGGTCATTTTCCCATGAGAATAGGCTTTGGTTTGAGCATCATTGTCTGTCGAGCATGTTTTGGCCTGTTCAGTGACCAGATCTTAACCTCATTAAGAACATATAGATGTGTATCAAGGCCAGAATGGTTGGCAGATGATGTGATGACAGCGAAAGCACTCAGAGATGAATGATCCAGAAACACATTGGAAGAGGCTTTCAGACAGCAACCTGCTGTTGTCTGAGGAGAAACAATAGAGAATCTATCCCATAATCAAACTACACATAGATAATGCACACACATTTCCTTCATCTTTTGCTCTGGAGTGCTTAACTTCTGTGAGCATCGAGTATCTCAAACACACAGTTGGACAGGGCTCTGATAAAGAGCTTCCAGCCACTTAGTGACTCCAGACGACTCACGTCTCATCTGGAAGTCTCACATTAGAGGTAATGTGGCCCTCATACCATTTGCCTCTACTCTAATTTCTTAATGAAAATGGGAAAGCTGGTACATCATTATGAGGTCACTGCAACATTCCCAGCATCGACTCCCTGCATAATACTGAGTCACCACTGAGTGGAAAGAAATAAGTCACGCTGCTCAATGATACACTCAGGGCACTCGTGAAAGATGAGACGTCCTATTTTTATTAGAGAGGTGGGTGTTTCTTTAGCAGTTTTATGTAATTATGCTATTACGCATTTGTAATAGAATTACATTATTCTATTTGTGGAAACACGTGTCCAACAGTGGGAGCAGCCATGGGTTAAATGCCTAGAAAAGGTGGTGGTCTATTAAATGCATAGGGCACAACTTCTAGTTTTGGCTGAAACGCAGGAAAAAAGGTGGACTGTACAAATGTTGTGCTAAAGCTGCTCGCCTCAGCCTGCAGCGGCAAGGGGACGGAGAGGGCATTGGGGAAAGGGAGGGGAGCTGAAAAAGAGGTGCAGGAGGTAGAGGCATGAATGCAGCAGCAAATAAGGAGACAGAAAGTTGGGGAGGAGCCTGGGTGGAGGGACCTCCTGTGAGACTACAGTACAGTGCCTCACCATGTCAAGGTGCTACCAACAATGGAGTTCATTCATAACCTGCAGCCTTACTGCCCTACTTTTAGACCGTGTCAGTGGCCAATGCTACAAAGGCCTGGGTGTTGCTGTTGTTCCTGATAATAATTCTTATTTGATTCACATTATTAAATTACAATCATTTAATGGATATAGCTTCACAAATGTGAGAATGTGCTGTTGTTATATTTCTTCTTCTCTTTTTGGCTTTTCCCTAAAGCGAATCAGTTGCCTCCAATTAACCCTGTCTTCTGCATCCTCTTCTCTCACACCAACTACCTTCATGTCCTCTTTCACTACATCCATAAACCTCCTCTTTGGTCTTCCTCTAGGCCTCCTGCCTGGCAGTTCAAAACTCAGCATCCTTTTACCAATATATTCACTATCTCTCCTCTGGACATGTCTAAACCATCTCAGTCTGGCCTCTCTGACTTTATCGCCAAAACCTCTAACATGTGCTGTCCCTCTGATGTACTCATTCCTGATCCTATCCTTCCTGGTCACTCCCAGAGAGAACCTCAGCATCTTCATCTCTGCTACCTCCAGCTCTGTCTCCCGTCTTTTCCTCAGTGACACTGTCTCTAGACCAAACAACATCACTGGTCTCACCACAGTTTTGTACACCTTTCCTTCCATTTTAGCTGAAACTCTTCTATCACACATCACACCTGACACTTTTCTCCACCCGTTCCATCCTGCCTGTACACGCTTCTACACCTCATATCCACACTCTCCATTGCTCTGGACTGTTGACCCTAAGTACTTAAAATCCTCCACCTTCTTGATCTCTTCTCCCTGTAACCTCACTCTTCCACTTGGGTCCCTCTCATTCACACACATGTACTCTGTCTTACTGCGGCTAACCTTCATTCCTCTCCTTTCCGGGGCAAACCTCCACCTCTCTAGCTTCTCCTCCACCTCTTCCCTGCTCTCACTGCAGATCACAATGTCATCTGCAAACATCATAGTCCATGGAGATTTCTGGCTAACCTCGTCTGTTAGCCTGTCACTATAACGAACAAGAAGGGGCTCAGAGCTGATCCCTGATGCAGTCCAATCCTCCACTTTGACCTCCTCTGTCACACCTACAGCACACCTCACCACTGTCTTACAGTCCTCATACATGTCCTGCACCGTTCTGACATACTTCTCTGCCACTCCAGACTTCCTCATACAATACCACAGTTCCTCTCTGGGCACCCTGTCATAGGCTTTCTCCAGATCTACAAAAACACAATGCAGCTCCGTCTGGCCTTTTCTGTACTTCTCTTAAAGTCAGTTCTATGAGTAAAATTAGCAGCCTGACATTAAAAACTAGTTAAAGAGTTGTTTAGGACAATATATAATTAAAAAACAAAAACGAATGTCAGAGCTTAAATATCTGCTTCGAACTTCAGATCAGGAAATAATCCGCTCTGTTCGAACTGAGTGGACTCGTAATGAATTTAACCAGTTTTTAATGTCAGGTTTTTTAATATGCGTATTAACTTCTTTCTAAGATGGCAAAGTGATCAAGTTTCCTTGATGAGGCTCAGAATGGCTTCATTGAAATAATAACAGGGGTCTTTCACAGCTGACTAAAGGTACTCACAGTCATGAATGCTCTAGCTAGTGGAAGGATAGCGCAACTACAGCCACTATTTTTAAATCTATTTTAATTTTTTTATTATATGCGCCTTATAATCTGATGTGTCTTGTACAATGGAATAAATTATAAAATAAATCATTAAAAGGTGCGCCTTATAATCCAGTGTGCCTTATAGAAAATATTGTAATCATCGTTTCAGTGATTCCAGCACCAAAAAGCAAAAACTACTCAGACATTATCATGCAGTGTTGAGGGAAGCTGATGGCCTTACTCTTTAGGTCTCTTATGAAGGTGACAGGTTTGATCGCGTTGCCTGTATTGGCGAAGGCTTGGATGATGTGGTTCTGCATTATACAGATCATACAGAACCCGGACTGGTGACCTGAAACACACATGGTAATAAAGAGTCACTCTCAAGATGGAAGTTGAGTAAGTGAATAGATTCATATTCAGGACATTACTATTCAAAACAATTCCAGGGCAACAGGATGCAGCTCCACTATTTGTTTTTGAACATTTTATTGATTTTCAAATGGGTTTCTCTTAACACACCAAAACAGCGAAAAAGTGCAGAAGTTTTCCGGGGATCGTGCATGTCACAATTTCCTGAGAGTGTCTGTTTATAGGAACCCATCAACAAATTTACCACTGCATTGCACTCTGATAGTTCTTTCTTAATCTGTCATAAAATGTCTCAGTTGCAGACACTGGAACAAGTCCCTCTTTTCCAAAGTGGATTCTCTCTAGCCTATCAAAGCTTTTAAAGCTTTTCCCTACAATAAGTGTACAGAAAGCCGTCACAGCCTTGTCTATTCATCCTACAATTGTACTACCAGATAAATCAGGGCTGAACCTCAGTGTTTGTTGGTCATATAAGCATTTTACAATTTCTTATCAAGTTAAACTTCTTAATTTCTTGTTCCATGTTTTCAGTGACTCATCTAAAATGACAATCACTCACCTCCTTAGATTTTTTTCCCCCTAAAAATGTTGGTTATCAAGTCAAGTGGATTGATTTAAACAGCTTTGGATAACCATGACCTGGATAACTGAGAATCTACACAGACATCACATTTGGGCATCACCTAAATGTTGTTGCAGGTTACCTTGTGCAATAATGTGTAAGGTTATTAGATACAAGTAATTTACAATTAACACTAAAAATAAGAAATAGGCCAGTGTTCAATATTTTTACCCTGTTTTGGAATGATTGATATTACTGATTCATTCTATGAGAGAGTGTTTAAATTTGACTCGAGTGTCCAATTTAAGGATTCTAGCATAGTAGGGCAGAGTTCAGGCTCCTTCATATTTCAAACACATAACTGAATTAAAACCAGAAACAGTGGATTAAAAGGAAAGGAAAAATTACTTTCAAGCATAGAGGAAATGGTAAAGTGCTAAAATTTTTTCAGATTTAACTGAAGAAGGTACAGAAGCGTATAGGAGATTGATATGAGTACTTACAGGCGCTCCTGTGCTCCTTTGACAGCAAGTAGTTAGCAAGTGGCGGGGTGTAGGTGAGACACTGCACTGTGGAGTTGAGGAAGCAGGTATTCCCCAGGTTGTGGAGGCCAGCTCCCACCCTGTACACACGTTCCCATTTTAGGGTGAGCTTATTGCCCGGAAATAGCATTTTCTGGGGGGCAGGGATCCCATCGTTCTGGCCCCCAATCACATTCTCTGAAACTAAAAGATGAGCGCATGGTCAGTTTTGTCATATTATAGGGATAGCGCTATTCAGGAGAGAAAGGCTATGGCAAAAATAATAAAGTATGGTAATTGTGTATATTTTCTGTTCAAAGTTGAACTTACCCTGTCTTTTAATTTGGGTGAGCTCTGAAACCTTCTGGCACGTAGCACCTTCATTCCTCGGATTCAGGATGACATACTTGTTCTTCAGGCTGTCCAGCTGATAGGAGAAACCCTTGCTTGCAGGCTCAAACTCTATCTTCTGCAAAAGCACCTTCTTAGCAGAGGACGCCAACAGTTTGTTGAGGTCGCCTTCATCACCTGTGTCTTTTCGACCAGGTTTTAACGCCTCCTTGAGTTTATCCACTATCGGCATTGTTGGAACATCACTGCAGAGAAAGTTGGAAGCAGTGTCAGTAAAATGTTCACCTGGTTACTTTGCTAGGCCAAAAAGGATCAATAAGGTCATCTCCTTAGGGCAACTCGTTCTGGAAACACACCTTAGCGTACCTTGACTCGCTTTGGTTTTTTATTACCGTATCACAATGCTGGCCTTTGAACCCACTGTAGTGTGAATGGTCTTCTGAGCTGAGCAGGAAACAACAAGAGTTCTTCGGGTGATTAAATTATGATATTTTTCTCTCAGATAACCATTTAAGCGCTTGTCTGTTCCAGCTTCAGGAAGTCCCTCTCTAGGACAGATATCCTCATGTGATCCTGGGACCAAGTACATCTGAAGAGCCAGCTGGCTCTTGGCAGCTGTCCCCACAGTTATGCAACACTTTAGACATTGGTAACATGGAGCGGGTGCGGTAGTGGATATAAGAGGAGGCGCGTTTAGAGCACATAAGGTGTAAACAGCTGCTGGGTCAAATGCTTGGTTTGCTAGATCAGTTTTTTAATTGTTGTTGGTCATACTTCCACATCTCTTAATTCATTTACTATCACTAGATGTTGTCATGTGGACTATCAGTGACATGAAATGTTACAATAAAAAGATATTGAAAGACAATACAATGATTGTGACCTGATTAAAAAACTTGTATTGAATGTCGGTGTCCCTTTAAATAGTGTAGCTGATGGCCCCAAAAAGGATCATTTCAGTTTAGATAACAGTGTACGCACATTATTTCCACAACACCAGTCAGCCGATTGAATGACTTCTGCCGCGTGATTTTCTGAAGTATGAAGACAAAATGTGTTTGACCGAGGAGTGTGAAAACCCATCGTGATGTAGCAGAGACGGCCCCGAACAACAAACCCTCGGAAGAATTAAGAGATTACATCACGTGGACGTTACAGTTCAACTCTTTAAAAAAAAGCAAAAAACACCACTGGGATGAATGGTGCTATGAGAGTCGTGCTCATCAGAGCATTTTGTGACAACAAGAGGAGGAAAGAAAAACTGAACATGCATTGCATGCACAAGGGCATGCTGACCTTCATGAGAGGCTGATGCTGATACAACAAGGAACGACAACCTCAGCTGTCGAAATATTTAGAAGATGATATTGTCACATCACCTTGCACCCAAGGCCACATTTTAAGAGTTTCAGATGCACCCACTATTAAGTATAATATTTCAAATAAAGGCTATAAAAAGATCCCTATATTTCAATATGATACAATCATCAGGCAGATAGTAAGGGTGATGTCAATCTCAAATATTTCTGACTACATGTAAAATACATGCAAAATTGAAAGTGTAAAAGTGAATTAGCGAAGCAAATTAAGACCAATACAATGAATTGCACTTAAAATAGATGAAGCGGACAAAATGAAGCCTGAGAATGGCAAAATGAAAATACATTTTTAAAAATGTTGTAGACCTAGGAAAACATCAGGTCGTGACAATGCATGGAATTTTCCTGCATTACAGGTGTACAGAAATGTCCATTTTGCAATTTTCGCCCAAAATTCAATTTAAGTATAAATAAGATGCTGCTATCTATCATAACAATCTGTTATGATAGATAGAAATAATGTATTTGTAGATCCAAGGTACTGTGAAAATGCAATGCTGTATTAGTGCTAGTGTGTTGGAAGTCATAATTCACAGCCATGTTGCTGTAACACAGAGGCCAAACAACACATGGGATGCCAAAAATCAATAATGTACCGAAAATGATTGGCACTGAAATGTTCAAAAGGTGAGAGTTTGTTTCTTTTGTCTATTTTAACCCACAGTCACCAAGATGGTGACTGTAGGTTAAAAATTCTGATTTTGAACTGTTGAGACAAAAAGTTATCCAATTATTCTGGAAATAATTAGATAATCATAATAAAAAAACTGTGACTGTTGTAGGCCAAATACTGAGATCATTGTAACATGAGTGGATGTAAAGGGACAGATCAATATTTTAATATTTTAAGATCTGCCTGGATTCTGACAGCAGAGAGTTGTGTGCACATGTAAATGTAGAATTCTTTTGGGAATTTCAAATCTCTGTTGCCAGAGGGACCTGGCCAAGTTAGAAAATTCACAAAATATTAAAACGTAACATAATATATAGACATGCACAGTAAAGATGGGGTAATTATGTAAAACACAGTAGTCTCATCAAAAACGTCTTCATAAAGGGATTTAAAGGGTATAAATGATTCTTGTTGAACAGATTTTTTTTTACATATTATTCAACTGTGTACTCTAGGAAAAAGTCCAGATGATCGAAATCAAAACATGGCCATGTGTAATGAATTTCAGGACACATTTTTTCCTAAACGGAAAAATTAGTCACAGCATAATGTTAGAGATGAACCACTGTACTTATACAGAACGTATCAAAATTCAGATAAAATAATTAAGATGTTCAACGATTATTGCTGCCATAAATCTTAAAGCCTATTTAAGGTTAGAATGTATCATGCATTACGAATGCATAATGTAACTGAATATAACCAAAATTGATCAAAAGATCTGATTGCGCGAACGATGGTTCTTTTATGCGGCGACACCATAATATCCAACGCTTTGATTTTAATAAATAAAAATATAACCGCAGGCAGTGCACTGGATGTAAGCCGCTATTAAATGAACAGAAGTAGTCGGAGCATCTCTGTATACCAGTAGAGTCAACCCCTCGTGCTAGCCATCATGTTGTACATGCTATAATGCTAACACCATTCACAGCTATCGATATTGTCGAGCTGGACGATTTTTTTCGATACCGTAAGCGTTCATTAATTAACTGTAATGACATCCCTGCTTCCCGTTTCGAGATTTACTGTCTGTCTACATCCAACAATATCAACCATAAAATATCCAGCAAGGAAACATGAACTTAATGTGACGAGAGCCTCCTTTTGCTGCAATGTGAGTTAGCATCTCAGTGCCCAGGTGGCTAACGATCATTAAATGCCCTATTCTGTTCATATGTGAAACAGCGTCACCCTGAACGTTCGTGTTAACAATTATTAGCTATACCCACAAGACATTATTCTACTAACCTTTCGTACAATCGTCCAAAAGTAGCATGAGAAGGGTCTACTTCCTCAGCTGTGGCTCTTCGGTCTGGTATTTTCGCCCATGCTGCATTATCAGAGGGCGTCGACAAAAACTGAGTGACGGGTTTCACGCGCCAATGAGAGTGCACGTCATGACGCAAATGAAGGGTTGAACCAATCGCGTATAAACTGACGTACATTGTGGGAGAGAGTGACACGTGACTTCTGGGCGCCGATGTTTACCATTGATGCAATTGGCGCACATTGAAACAATTCCACACGTAATCAATGACAGAGCGGCAATGTAGCCGCAAGAGGGCACAACCCAGTGTCTTATTGTACAGGTCTCAAGCCCAGATAAATACAGAAGGTTGTGTCAGGAAGGGCATCCGACGTAAAACTTTTGCCAAATCAAACATGCGAATCAAAATCTATGACTTCCATACCAGATCGGTTGAGGGCCGGGTTAACAACGACCGCAATTATTTGTTACCCACAGGTGCTCGTGGCAACTGGACTACTGTTGGTCGAAGAAGGAGAGGAGAAAGTGTGTTCATAGGAAGAGAGAGAAGAGGAACACCAAGAGTACAGGAAAGGCCAGACGGAGCTGCATTGTGTTTTTGTTGATCTGGAGAAAGCTTATGACTGGGTGCCCAGAGAGGAACTGTGGCATTGTACAAAGAAGTCTGGAGTGGCAGAGAAGTATGTTAGAGCAGTGCACTCCAGACTTCTTCATACAATACCACAGTTCCTCTCTGGGATTGTCATAAGCTTTCTCCAGATCTACAAAAACACAATGCAGCTCCGTTTGGCCTTCTCTGTACTTCTCTATCAATATCTGCCCTTAGTCTAGCTTCCACTACTCTTTCCCATAACTTCATTGTATGGTTCATCAGCTTTATTCCTCTGTAGTTGCCACAACTCTGCACATCTCCCTTGTTTTTAAAAATGGGCACCAGCACACTTCTCCATTCCTCAGGCATCTTCTCACTATCTAAGATCCTGTTGAACAACCCAGTCAGAAAATCTACTACCACCTCTCCCAGACACTTCCAAACCTCTACAGGTATATCATCACGACCGACTGCCTTTCCACTCTTCATCCTCTTCAGTGCCCTCCTCACTTCATCGTGATTAATCTTTGCTACATCCTGGTCCATAACAGTCACCTCTTCTAGTCTTTGTTCTCTCTCATTTTCCACGTTCATCAACTTTTCAAAGTACTCTTTCCATCTTCCCATCACACTACTGGCACCTGTCAATAGACTTCCGTCCCTATCCTTAATCACCCTAACCTGCTGCACATCCTTCCCATCTCTGTCTCTCTGTCTTGCCAACCGGTATAGATCAGTCTCTCCCTCCTTACTGTCCAACCTAGCATACAAGTCATCATAAGCCCCTTGTTTGGCCTTTGCTACCTCTACCTTCACCTTACGCTGCATCTCCCTGTACTCCTGTCTACTCTCCTCGGTCCTCTCAGTGTCCCACTTCTTCTTGGCTAACCTCTTTCTCTGTATACACTCCTGCACCTCCTCATTCCACCACCAAGTCTCCTCATCTACTTTCCTTCCAGATGACACACCAAGTACTCTCCTACCTGTCTCCCTGATCACATTAGCTGTAGTTGTCCAGTCATCTGGAGGCACCTCCTGACCACCCAGAGCCTGTCTTAACTCCTTCCTAAAAGTCATGCAACACTCTTCCTTTTTTAGCTTCCACCATTTCGTCTTCTGCTCTGTTTTTGTCCTCTTCATCTTCCTCACCACCAGTCATCCTACACTCTCTATATAAATACTGTATAAGTCAAGCGACAACGTAACAAGCCAACAGTATCACATTTATCAAGAAATCATCTCAAATCATGTTGTGCTGGCCCTCTAAGAGTTTCAGTGGATTGTTTGAGCTGCTGCAGTTTGTGGCTGTACGCGTCAGTAGTTCTTACCTGTAGTTCAGGTATTCATGTCAGTTTTTTCCACTCACTGTTCTTTTTCTTCCTGTTGTACCTAGAAGGCTCATAAGTTTGTGAGTGAATGCACATATTGTTTGAGTGACTTACTAGTTAGTGTCCCGTTTTGGTTTGCGGTGTGTAAGTTTATCGCGCTAGCGATGCTAACGCGCTAGCCCGTCCATGGGATTTTTCATATTATGTTAGCATTGAGCTAACCGTTACTGTTGGACTGTGTGGAGTTAATAACTCTAGTTTATATTAATATGTCTTGTATTTACGAATGTATGTGGATCAGGGCCTGACATGCTGTTTTTGTATATTTTATTTAAGTTTCACAGATCTTCTCAGTAAAATGACCTGTCTATCGCTCTGGTATTGTTTACTTTTCAGGAGTGCCATAATCGCCTGATACTCCGCTCAAAACATGAATTAATTATCCACAAAACCTTGGGAGTTCAGAAGGAATAATATGAATTTTTCAAAAATGATCTCACCTTCAAATCTTTTTGGAAATCAGCTGGGTGCTCATGGCAGATTCTTGGATCTTTGGTCATTTTGACCGTTTACCCTTGCTCTCCATTTCCTTCCAATCTTTCCAGAAGGCATTCTGAAGAAATGTAGGTTCCTATCTTTGTATCTAACTCCTGTGGTGTTGGAACGACCATTCACCTCACAGGTAACTACGATTTTATCCCTGACTGTTAAAGCCACGGTTGTCTCCGATGACGTAAGACCCCCACGTGACCACTGGATACGGAAGCTGCTGCTGCAGCACAGATTTGAAGGTTTCCCGACCACAGGGATGATGTCAGACATTTCTTCATTCAAAATGTATATCACTTTAAAATGAGTTTACTTTCCCCTTTAAATTGTGAGCAGTTTTCATCCTTACGCGGTTTGGTGTCCCCTTTCGAATCTCACAGACGACGGAGTTTGTGTTTGTTAAATCAGTTTGACGGACTCTAATGTCTATGTGAAGAGAATAGATCCTGAGACTCATTGATTATTGCACTTGTGAATATGCAGAGGAATGGCTTTGAGTCAGTGTGGATGGCGCCACTAGGCGGCAGCAGACTGTTGTTCCTGAGAACTGCTGTCTGTGTTTTCTACCATTGATCCTTTTTCACACCTGGCACCTCATGCGTCCAAACTGATGCCAAATGTGTTGTTTTTTATTTCCTTTGGATGATGCCTGAAGCCACAGGGATTGATCACTGATGTGGAAATTAACAGTCTAAAGTATGAACATATGGTTTGTCATTTAATATCATGGTCAAATGTACAATATTGTTTCAGTTGGACATGCATGCAAAAACATCTCATGTGAAACCAGCACATCACACTTGACAGTTTTGAATGAATCCTTTTCCACTGTCACAATCATGAAAGTAACATGACATTTTTTCAACACATGTATGGCTATGTAATAGGCTGTGGAAAAAAATAGATGATTGGATAAATCAATCTCTAATTCACTAACAATTGAGTCAACAATTAGACTTACAAATTAACTGCTAATGTACATTTAAAGTGTGAATAATTCTTTACGTTATTACAATAATGGATCTTTGTGCAATACAAATGGTGTGATTTAATATTTTCACATAGAGAATTACAACTTATGACCTTAAATATGCTCTAAACACTACAGCATTACAAAAAGGAGCGATAAAATATAAAACACAAAAATGGAGGATTCCATCCTCTTTCCATTAGACAATATGCCTGCTGAGACACTTGTGTTGAAAGTGCATGCTTGTCAATAAAAAAAAAGGGGAAAGCTTTGCATACTCGACACAAGAGCGAATCTTAAGCAGGACATGCAAGAGCCAGCACACTTTGTAACAGCTCTGCTGTCACAGATCAGGGTGCTGATTGCCAGCGAGTGTTATTCATTTAGATCCAAAGAATTTTACCCTTTAAGTTATACGTATGAGTTTCATTACAGAGTTACAGTTCACTTTAAACAATACATTTGGTTGGAAAAGAGATCAGAACTAAAAAGTACAAAAGAAAATGCTACAGTATTAACATAATACTAAACTGTGATGACTATTTTAGCAAAGGGAGAAGTGCTTTGGATTTCAGTGAAAATGCTGTATTGACAAATTTATCGATCAAATAACAAAAAAAAGTTCTGCAAATAACCAAGTAATCATCCTTCCTAAACAGAAACAAAAAATAGAAAAGTTTTTTGACTTTTTATGTTTTTGGCATATCAATGTATATCTCCATTGCAAACATCCTCAGACTGTGAGATGGCGGAGGAGTTATGGGTCTTCAATGTCCAGGAAATCATTAGTTGGTAGTGCAGCTCCTCTGTACCAGGCACAGGAGTTGTCGCTCCTCTTGATACATGCATAGTGCTTGGCCTGCTTTCCTTTAATTGTTTTCTCAGTCACCCAGTCTGTCCACAAGCATTCTGCTGGGCTGCTGATCACGCAGGGGATGGAGCTGCAGTGGGTAATCTGAAGACCAAGATTAGGGATTAAATTTACAACCAGTAATAAATATTTCAAAATAAGAATAATTTGTGGCAACTTTGCTCTGATCTACTGAATATACTTGTACTTTACCTTGCAGTCACAGCCCATCGCATAGCGTTGAGTCAAGCTCTTCCTCTGTGTGGCACTGGTGGACTCCCAGGGCTGGATGAAGTCACAGAGGGTGACATGCATAGTCCCATCAGCTTCCAGTTTGCCTGATGTGGAAAGAAAGCTTATTAGCATCGGTGAGATGACATGAAAATCGATACAAATGAGGAAGGAGAAATCATATTTTCTTTATTTTATAATGTGTGAAGAATAACAGAATCATACCTGTGATCAGAAACTCCTTGCCGTTAGTATCCAGACTCACTCCACAAACTGCAGAGGAGGGAGCTGTATAGATGGCATCAATATCCTGGCTGGGACCTTTGAACATCTGACAGTTCACATAGAGAAAAGTCCATTTAGATTCATATTTGAATTGAGTTTACAGAAGAAGATGAAAATGACAGATTTGCCGCACGCACCTTAATTTGCTTGATGTCATACTTGATCCTTTTGATCGGGTTTCCATAGATGTCGTTGCCAACGTCAACCTCCACCTCTCCGATTAACCTCGCCCTGATTACTGCAAGGAAACAGCAAAAACCACTCAGTGTTACATCTTTGCACACAAAGACAAAGTGAAACACTACTGTCTTGCCAAAACTCTGCCAAAAATCCAAAGCTCTGGATCTGGGTTCTTCTGCATCTGATCTAAGCCCTGCCTAGGTTTGGCATGTTGTAGTTGGCCGCAAAACATTGCTGTGGCTTGGATCTAAGAAATTTCCACACACCAGGTGCTGGGAGGACGGAGGCACATGAGTGTTTCATCAGCTGCAATCAGAGGCGGAATGTGTGCTGCCTGCTCGACAAGGTCCCGGGCCAGCACAGGAAGAAGCTAGTCAGCAAATCTTTGAAAAGCTGAACTAGAATGCTTCGCTTGCGCCAAAGGCCTCTTTGCTGACCTGCCTCTGTCTGGATGGAGGTGCTGACATGCAAATCAAAACTCCCCCCTTTGACGTATGGCTTCCCCACCTACTTCTCTCCGTGAAATTGCAGCCACCAGATTCAGAAAGGTTTCAATGAAGGGCAAAAAATACTACAGTTTGAATAGAAAAATAATCTCTGAGCCATACAAATGTGCTGACATACTGAGTCGTCAATAAAAACATCATGACTCATGGATTTTAATACTTCCATCTTGAGACTTCAAATGTTGAAGTTGTGTCGCATTGATCAAGTGCCAGCTCAAGCTTGATACTTGATTACTGCTATCATTACAGCGTGTTTGAACTATTAGAACTATTCTGGAAAAACATTCAAGACGAAGCTTTTAAGTGGAGGAGGCTAGCGACAGAACTAATGTTAACCAGATGTGTTTCTCTGAAGTCCCAGCTCAGCTTTTGCTTTTGCCAAGTGTTTCAGCTACTGACAGCCTCGGACCATCACCAGTCTGCTTCCTGCCCAAACAAGATCAAGCCTCTTCATTTGCTTTTGTATGAGAAAAATATGAAGCTGGAAGCCATATGTGGCCTAATTTGATGACAATGGAGGCTTAGAGAACATCTCCTTTTAAGGGACTAAAGCGTCAACTCTTGGGGAAAAAAAGTGGAAAAAAAAGAGTGTGTGCACAGATGCAGAGTAAGATCACATTATTGAGAATACTTGCATTCCCCGAGCAGGACAACGGAGTGGAGAGAGAGCAGGAACAGATTGCAGAGGTAGCATAACAGAACAGTGTCCTGTGTGTGCACTACAGTTATAAACATGCATGCTGACGGGGAGGGAGAGGAGGCGCAGTGCACAACAGAGAGAAGGAGCATTTACGTCTTGGCCAAAATTCAAAATACTTTGTTGTGCAAGCCGGGTACTTCCTTTCAGAGCTGCAGTTGAAGTAACTGATGGATTGACAAGCAAACCGCACACTAAGGCAGGATTTAAATGACAGCGCACACTATTGGATAGGATTTTGGTTAAGAAGGGATCAACTCTTTCAAACACAGTGTGTCAGTAGCTCTGAGAAACATCTCTTGCCACATGATGGATTAGTGGTAAACCTCTCTGTCTGAGTGTGCAGAATCACACATTGATTGTTCTCTTTCTATTTTAGCATGAAGCAGGTGAAAATAGGTTATAATTGCTTTGAAATATGAGAGCTTATGTAAATGATATCATCTGAGGGTTTGGACTATATGCAAAAAATGTAAAAATAACTTTGTGAGGGAAAAGATTAGCAAGTGTTTATTGTGCTGACATTTACTAGTAAGAATGGCCTAGCTTGAAGAAGTTTCAGTAAACAGGGTGTAAGGGGAACCATGTAATAACACCTCATTGCATGCAGCATAGTCGTTATGGGAGTGCTTTAAAAACAAAGAAAAAGGGAAGAAGGCAAACGCATGTCATGTCTGAGAAGCCGCAAAGTGGCCAGACTTTAAACGAGAAAAACTAAATAACAAATTCAAAGTGACTCTTCAAAGCTGAACCTAACCAAGGGAATTTGTGAATTGCACAATGATGTAAACATGTTATATTCTAAACAGGTGCACTGCTTTTCATATAATCATCAAATCAAAGGGTTTTAGGACATTAAATTACCCTGCCAGACAAATCAAATGGATGCATTTATTGTTGGAGGTGTTATGTAACTCTATACGGGAATGCCCACACATATAATGCAAGCTGTGTTCCCACAGGCTGCAGAGTGAGGTTGTGTTAATGCCAGAAGTCACTCTAGAGAAACAAAGAAAACTAGCTTAACCTTTTCACTAGAGCAGTACACGTACACCATGTAATTATAAAGAATCGTAAAATCCAGTATAAATATCTTCTCATCCCCAGGGTCCTGTTATTATATTTCCCTTTCATTCCTGAGTCCTCTGGTTTGACAAGAACATGTTTACATGTGTACATTTTTTCAAATGGCGCAGATGGAAAAGTCCATCAGGCTTTAGAAGAAGAGCACAGTCAACTCAGACTGAGGTGGAAAGTAACCAGTAAAATGTACAGATCGCTTTGCTTAAGCTTTTACCACCTTCTGCTTTTCATTTGGATTTTTGTAATTCTATACCTTCTACTTTAATCTAACTTGCACACACCCCCAACACACACACAGATACACACACAAATAGAATGTTACGATAAAACACAATGCATCATCCTGAAAGCTGATGATGCAAGAGGCCTAATGACGCAATGACCTCACTCACACGTCTGACTAAAACGATCTTCCCAATTTTCAAGAATTTTAATTGCATCACCGAAACCACTTTTTGTTCAGAGAATCATTTTTTTGTAGACCCCAGACACTTTGACTCCTCTACCACGTAATTTAAGTAATACTTTTCCTTCAGAAAACCAACTCTAAACAGAGATTCCACTAATGTGAATGCCTTTCATTCATTAGTACACGAGCGCCGATTGTTTACGGAGACCTGAATCTAAAATAAAGATTACTCTGTACTCATCTGAGCTCAGGCACCGCAATAGGTGGTAGATAATGACCTTCATTTGGAAAGAAGCATCTCATCACTTCGCGCCACCCATTCATTTTCTGTATAGCAACCAGTGATTTTACAGGCCAATAACAAAGAAAAAAAGAACTACCGTGTAACTGAACTCACACACCACATGAACCCTTCTTGAATTGCTAATGTGCTATTGGTGTTGATGTGGCTCAGAAAGTCCCTGAATCCACATATCAGTCAGTCCTTGGTCAAGATACTGAAAGCCATGAGTCGTCAGCAAGGTGTCAATACGACGGTCTATCCATGGCACTGATGGAAGAGCAAGGAAGGTTTTTAAGTTGGGATGTGGCCTCAGAGATTGGCAAATTGCTATCAGCATCTTAGTATAGTACACAAGATGAAATCCCACGCCTTCTGCTTGAGTAAATGATTTAAAAGTCTGCAACTGAAACCATTTTTCCATTGGTTAGAGTTGCCAGTTCTGCCAAAGTTCTCTCAAAAAAAATAGCATAATTGGCAAGTTTGAAACTGTCTTTGTATCAAAACAATGTAAAGGCTATAGTTAATACTTAAAATCACATGCACACACACATACACATGCACATACACACACACACACACACGCACGCACATAGTATGTATCAGACTCCCCTTTACAGTAAAATCTGGCAGGATAATGTGGTTTCTTCACCCTCAAGAGGAATGCAATGGTAAAGGGAAACCTTTGAATAAGTCAGCATCTGTATACATACCACACACTCAGCCAGCTCTCAACCCAGAAAAAAGGCCCTCAGCAAACCTCAGTTTAAACAGCAGCACAAGCTGGTCACTGTTGAGCCTCATAAGCTTCAGGCCTGAGCCGATGGCAGCAACAAGTGGTGTTTTGTAACGAGAAAATAACAGGGGGACTGTACAAGGCCTTTATGGAAGAGTAAATTAAATTGTTTGTCAGTGGTCAACGATGAAGTGGAGCGTAAACTTCTTAACTTGGTCAAGCGTTGAGGTTGGAAGGAGCCTTTCATTTGGCATGACCATTTGCAATAGTTGCTATGAGATCAGTAACCCATATAACCGCCTATACGATATTTTAATATGAAGTCCACAAGATAATTACAAAAATAACAATGAAAACAGATTGATGGACAATTTGACGATCACTGGATGACTGCATATCAAACTGGATGCCTAGATATCAAACTTGCTGATGCAGAAAGAAAAAAGCACGACCAAAGTTACCAAATGTAATAAAAACGCCCTTCAAGTACACTCCACCGTTAAGAGGAAAGGATATGAACTTGGGAGCAAGAAAAAATAAATAAAAGAAAGTACATTTTAGAATCACTGACAAAGTAAAATCAAACAAACATTGGGAACAAAAGCTGCTTTTGTTCAGTCATTTCACAAAGAGGAAAAAAACAAGTCTTACCAACGTCGGAGTTGCAGAACGCTTGCTGAGGATGCGCCAGGGAGCAGCTGCAGGCTTGCGCTATTTCTTCCACCCGCCAGACAAACAGGACGGCCAGAGTGACAAAACAGCTGTTCGTCGTCCAGGTCATCTTGGAAAACTGTTTGATTCAAGGAAGCGTGAGGGAAAACAGTAGGGAAGAAGAAAAAAAAGATGTGCAGTTGATAAGTCTTCCAGCAAAGCGCCTAGACCAAATTAACCCAAAGTGTTCCAAGACGCGCCTCTTGTCAAACTGAGAGATGAAGAGCGTATCGGACGACGTTCATCACTGTGAAAACACTACAGTCAGACAGACACAGAGCACATTTATGAGTGCGTGCTGGCGGGAGACTCCGCCCCTACTCTGGCCTCAACCAATCAGCACAGCAGAACTCTGGAGGTCAGGAGCTCCCAGATTTTCTCATCCTTATGTCAAAATTCTGTTGCGCGGATAGAGAGCTCACAGGATGACACATAAAAAAATAGTCACTCACAGGCGACTTTCCTCACACTTTCCTCAACTTTTATCTTTATCTAGCATTAATCTCCCAAATCTTCAATAATACAATTTTAATCTAACATGTATTTAATAAATAAATGCAATAATTCTATCATGTTGTCTTATAAAAATCTAACTCTAATAAAAAAAAAAGGATCAGATTGTGAGACTTCACTCAGGTCTCTCAAAGCCACGGAAAATAATAAAAAGGAGTACAAAATATAAAACAAAGCTTAGACAACACACGATGTTCTGCCACTCCACTAATGTGGGCCGAGGTGGTAAAAATAAATATATATAAATATATATACTCTATATATGGGGGAGGACATGCCACTAACATGTAGCAGAGATCATGTAGTTTTACAGTTTTCAATTTGATTTTATAAATCTGTAAAGTCCACGGTGCACTGGGGTCACGCCTGGAGTTTCCCCTTCCACATGCCCTATACCATCTGGTATAGGCTCCAACTACCCCGTGACCGGCGCAAGCAGATGAAGCGAGTAGGAAAATGAATGAATGAATGAAATCTGTAAAGTGTAGCTCCAGATCCACCATTATGGAAAAAAAAAAACATTTCTGATGATAATACATGACTGTAAATGGTAGAATCAGGTTTCTGGGTTTTAATTAGACTGTATTACAACGCCACCATGATGCAGGCGTCACACAGAGTGCAATTATACAATAACTGATAGGTGACAATGGTGCATGCACTCTCTGAGTGTGTTCTAGTTTTGGAGTAGAATATGAATCTTTAATGTTGCAACCAGCAAAAATAAAGTGTGAGCACAACACAATCATACCATCAACCCTATTGTCATATGCTGAAAGAGCTTAACAGCACACGGACTGATTCAGCATCCAGGGGTTATAGAGCAACATTAGAATTCAGTCATATTTCTGACCACCCACTGAAGCTTCTTTCTTTTATCTCTGTTTTCAATCTGCACTGCGAGGTACAAATCTTCTCTTGTTAGGTCACTACTAACAATGTCTGTTTGTTTTTTGGCACTAAACAGTCAGTGTATAGCAGGTTTTAAGAGATTATTAACAGAACGCAGTGCTAGCTGCATTCTGATGATAATTCCCAGATGAGAAACCAACAATGTGGGTTTTGCTGAGAAATCTTCATCTGATGTCAGACGTTTCTCTGACATCTGAGTCTTTATACAGTCACAGTTTCAGTAAATATTAAAATACTGTTGAAATTACTAACAAAAAACAAGAGTAGTGACATCATACTCGTAAACTTAATAGAGTCAGTCTGGCAGTGATTTGCCCCCCCACCCCATGCATGAGAAATTCAACTCCTCCTCTGTGTAAGAATTCTATAGACACATTCTTTTGTTGTTTCTCATCCTTTACTTGGAGGCAGAAATAAATGGAAAGTTCACCACTGCAGCACCATCTTGGGATTGTGTGTTTCAAGACGTTGTGGTTCGGGACCTCATCAGTTAATTCTAGTTTCAAATCACATGGTGCATTGGATAATGCCAAATAATGAAGAGAATGAACGAGTGTGAGAGACAGAGGACTATATCTGTTCTGGCTGCCTTATTCCCTGACATCATATTTGGCAACTGGCTGTCAGCCTTCTGGCTCTGGCAAATTCTACTCTTTTCCATAATTGAGTGTTTTGTTGCTCGGTTCCTTTTCCATTTGTCTCCTCTATTTGATGACAGAATGAGAGGAGAGAGAGACGTGAGGCAACTAATTAAAAGATGAATTCTTTGTTTTGTTTTAATATGAATTTCATCCATCATTCATGCTGTGCCTTCTCTGTTGGTGCCAGAATTTTATCTGAAATATTACTAAACTCTTAGTGACACTTTATAAGGTAGTATGACCAGTGTGTGCAGTGGATGGGACCAGACACACACGTAATACAGATAAAAGGTCAGATTTTGGGTGTGGGTCAGAAATAAAGACACATGAGAGGAAATGACACATTCAAAGCCAAATAAGCAAAAATGTGCCTCTCTCTCTTTCCAGAATTTACCAAAGGCATCACAGGCAGGGCCTGCCGCCCACTGTCCAAACACCCGACTTCCTTTGCACTGAGATGCTGATGACTGATGTGGTGGGCTTTC
The DNA here is from genome assembly GCF_040054535.1 of Antennarius striatus. Classification (NCBI taxonomy): domain Eukaryota; kingdom Metazoa; phylum Chordata; class Actinopteri; order Lophiiformes; family Antennariidae; genus Antennarius; species Antennarius striatus. The sequence goes on along the minus strand of NC_090791.1, from coordinate 13,611,577 downwards.
CTTTAATCGCAGTCGTGACCTGGTCATATTTCAAATGGCCTCACAGTGTGACCATACTAACCTATTTCCTATACGCAGCTCTCCCTTTAGCACGGAGTTTTATTTGCCTGTTAAGAAGTGGATTATTGTATCAACATTTGGTTTAAATTTGTTGAAAGAGGGCTGATTTGTCAAAGAAATGCAATGTAAGCAGCCCCCTGCGTACACTACCCACTACAAACATAAAAAAAGGGTTTAGGAATAGCATGAACCTCCATTCCCTAAATTATAGACTTGCCAGGCCAGGAATACTCTGAAAAAGGAAATGCCTGGAAAGACAGAAAAATAGGGTCTCATTGCGGGAACTGGTGGGTGCTGCGGCAGTGATCCACATCCTTTGACTCCCACCCCTCTTCCCTTATGTCTACACAGATATCACATAACATGAGTATAACACATCGATCTCCTTTTACATGTCCATGCCCTCTGTGGTAGAGTGTTTTGATGTGACTTATCTGTGGCTCAGGGGTAATTCCGACCTTTTCCCATTCACTAGTGCAGCTGTACGCATTTAACTGGTGACAAAGTGAGACAATGTGGACAGAAGTAAAGGAACAGAAAGAAAACATATGTTTGAAAGATATTTGCCTGTCAAATTCAACAACCATGTGTTCACCAAAAGATTTTTGTGATGCTGATGAAATGCAGATATTCATTCTAAAGTTGCTAATTTGTGGTTAAAAATGAGGATGATTTTTTTTATCTTTTTATAAAATTTCTGCCAGACATTATGCTATCATCTGTGGTGGTTGGTTGTTTGGTTGGTTGTTTGGTTGGTTGTTTGGTTGGCGGTTTGGTTAGTAACTTCAACTAAATATATTGTGGTGAATTTGCTCTCTTTAAAAAAAAATACAAAATGAAAAATGAAAAATACGACTGGTCATTAGAATTAATAGATAAGACCCCAATTTGTGAATGGCAGCAAGTTGGTCAAAAAAAATACTGAACATCTTGCACAAAGCTTTAATTTTTTGACAACAATACTGATGAAAAGGACGGAAGTCAGGCAATTAACAGTGAAGATTATTTAGTGATATAATCTGGCATGTGGTCAAATATTACTTTTGTAATGTGGTTAAATTTCCATGTTTAAATTTGGATGTTGTCTTCTCTTTACTAAACAAAACAAAAATTGTCAGTTTTGACTGTTAACACAAAGAACTCAATTTTGTCTCAATATTTAAGCTTTTAATAGTTGCAAGCTCCGCGGTGCACCGGCTTCATTGCCAGAGTGTTCCCCATCTCTCGCTGTATGTCCACTGGAGAGTCTCTAGCAACCCTATAACCCGCGACAGCAGTAGAAGAAAAGGATAAGAAGATGAATGAATCTTTGAAAAATAGTTTCAAAACAAGTTTTTGGGTTAAAGTAGTCAGTGATAAATACACAATACAATATAATTCTATAGAATTTGACACAATACATTTAATATTAGCATTTGTTTGAGGCAAAATATTAAATGCATAATACAGTATTTTTTGTTTTTCTTGAAAAATTATACTAGTCCTGGTCAACTACAGGTCAATACCGGCAAATGGAAATGAAAATCCTGTAATGCCCATAAGAACCTGAGTTCATAAAAGATGAAACACAACTTTAAGTGATATTATACACTGTGCATTACTATGAATTCATAATCAGCCAGAATCGACTACTCATTTTTGATCATGACCTGGGACTGACACAAAAGAAAAGTTACAACACAACAGAGGGGTTAAGACATAACTACAACGTCCTACATAAATGAACTTGTCACCTCACCTCCTGCCTTCCTCTTACATACGTACATACAACTTCCTTGCTGTCTATGCGTCAATGATGGCTTGAGCGTTTGCATGTTATACAATATGACCCCAAAGGCCACATGAAATTTGGGTAATGCCTTTCAATAGCATATTTCAATGTGTCTATACTTTGTCATCACTACATATTATGAGGGGAAGTTAGGAAATTTGGGGAACAAAACTTGAGTTCAAAGGTAAAAAGTTAAATCATTACTTAAATCATTGTTCATAAAAATCACTACATACCTATTCACAATGCTGGGGCAACCCAAACACATCAGTCATGACTCAAGGGGTCACTTAGTTACTTCAATATGTTTCACAAGCATCCGCAAGCATGCAGTGGTCTGGCATCCCCGGGAATGTCCAACACTGACTCAAATCTGCCATGTAGTGACTGTCCAATCTCTAATTCTTTTGTGCAGGATCTCATAAAGTAGACCATGACATTTTAATGGGGTTGTTACTGATAGCATTGCCTTAAACATTTATTTCCTAACACAGCAATAGAAGTTATTCTATCAAATAAGCAACCTTTCCTCTCCTCCAACTGCAGTAGTCTGTTCTGTGGAATCCCACAGGGTGCCATTCTAGGTCCCATTCAGTTTTCTGGAAATGTGCTTCACCTCAATCAAATTATTCAAGATTTTACATTACATTTCTCCGTTTCAAAGCTGGGACATTGAATTTATTTTCTTTCACTTAGATTGCTGTAATTCAATATACTCTGGGATGTCAGTCATCCATAACAAGACCACAAATAGGTCAGAAAAACATTGTGGAACTCCTGCAAAAGTGAGGCCATATGAGTCCCATTCTGACTTCCCTCCACTGGCATCAAATCTAAATCAGGATTGATTTCACAGTCTTATTATATGTTTTTAAAAACCAAAATTATAAAAACCCCTCCAACATTTCAAAAATTAAATCTGCTAATTCCACCACCAGGATGCACCCAGAAGTCGCTGCCCATCACTATGCATCCCACTGTGTGTTAATTGCATGCTTACAGGCCCTTGGTGTTTGTGTGTGTGTCTGTTTCAGGTGCCTGTACAAACATATACTGTAAAATGCACGTTCCATCAGTAAGAGTGAAAAGATAATTTCCCCAAGAGGGATAATAGTTAATTTTCCTGACAGAACCTCCTTAAGGGATCAATAAAGTTCTACTCTACTCTACTCTTCTGTAATAAAGTGTGTTTCTTTCTTTCTTTCTTTAGACACTTTTACGAACCTATGGTGTGTCAAAGGTGTCTTATGTTCCGTGTTAAATGAGGAACTCAAGTTCAGTCACTGTTTGGTTTAATAAGTATATTTTGCCAGCATTTCATATGACAGGGTTTTTTAAAGTGTGTATTCATGTTTGAGTGAATCTCTCTTAGATATTGTTAACGTAACTATCTTGTAATACCGACTTCATGAATAAATATGATTTTAAAATCAAATCTTTCTTTCTTTCTTTTTTACTTTCTTTGTTTCTAAACAGCCGACCTCCAGTGGAGGATTTTACATGGTGCCATTGGTTCCAATGCTTTTATCTCTGTTTTTAACCCTGCTGTGTCCAGCCAGTGTCCTTTCTGTCCCCTTTGTGAGACAGTCTTTCATGCTTTTAGTGAGTATGGGAGACTTGCTGTGCTCTTCACTCTTCTAACGAATGTTTTTAATCTGTTCAGTGAAAATGTTAGTATCAGGAAATTCATCTATGGTGCTGGGTACAATAAATCGAATCAAAGAAAGTGGCAGCTTTTAAATTTTATCTCTGGAGAGGCAAAACTTGCAGTTTATGTGACCAGGAAGAGGAGACTTGAAAACAATACTGTTCATGAAGCAGCTACTGTTTTTTGCTGTAACATCAGATGTCGCTTAAAACTAGAATTTGGTTTCTATAAAATCACAAAAGACCTGAATAACTTTAGGAACATCTGGTGTCACAAAAATGTCCTATGCACTTTAGTTGATGATCAACTCACTTTTGCAAACTTCCTGATATACTGCACTAATTTTTAAATTGTATTTCCTTTCATTTATTGGTTTTTAGTGTTTTTGAACCACTTTAGTTCTTTCATCTAATGAAAAATTGTAAAATGTTTGAATGTGATTAAAGTGTTTTTGTAAAAATCAAAAAAATCTTTCTTTCTTTCCCAGGTATACATCAAGCTGCTGGCTGTCCTATAATCTAAATTCAAGCTGAAAGGTTACTGCATTTTTTTCTATTGAGGCCATGAGAATGTGGAACAACATCTCTTCTCTGGTATATTCATTATTTTCTTCAAGTGGAGAATCAAGACATACTTTTATTTGTTAGTGTTGGGATCTACTTGATGGGGTATTGTGTGTAATATACTATATGTGTTATAGTATTGATGCTGTGTGTGTTGTTTTCCATACACAATAAACCCGTTTCTGATTGAGCAATGAGTATTTGTGGAGAAGTCATCATGAAATACAAAAAACAGATCATGTAATTCAACTGTTCAGTCATCCTTTATTATGTTATAGTCATAGTTAGATACAGCCACAGGTGATCACACTTCTTCGAAACCTATGAGTCACTTTGTGTTAACAAGCTCTTCTTCCCACTTGCCCAGGCATGTAGGTCTGCATGTTGTCAAAATGTGACTATCATCTATTGCGGGAAGACGCAAAGACAGTCGGGTGTAACGAAATCCTATGGAAGATTCCATGACTCATAAGGACGGAATTCTTCTTGATCCTGTAAATACAAACCCATTTTCTCCCGGCATCTTATCTGATTTGAGATAAAATGTTTATCAGATGTTCAATAATTTGACCTGTGTGAATATACTGTAGTTGTCTTGTTATATAGACAACAGGTGTAATGATACATTTCATGCTCTAAAACTTTGAAGATAACCAACCAACCAAAGATATAGACATATATATCAAAATTTTTTGATTTACATTATTGCATTTATTTAATGAAATTTAAATTAATCAAATGACCCTGTCACTGGATCAGGAAAACTCTGGTCTCACAACGAAGTAGAAGGTGTATTGGTCATTAGGACAGAGGTAGAATGTGTTATGGACCCCAATCATAGTGACCCGGGACATCACCAACAGCTGAATATAAAAGGCAACGTTACTCTGCCGGTGTGAAGCTGTTTTGCTGAGCCAAGCGTGCCACAGGGAGGGACTTGTACATCAGACCACAGCTTGAACATACAGTATATGATGCATTTTGAAGACATTTGCCTCCCATCGAGTTTTGTTATTCATAAAGATTAAGGTGTCTTAAATTATATGGTTGGGATGGCTGTAGAGCGAGTGGGATAAATATAAAGCATACCACCATGACTCCTAATGCTGTACAAGACTGGAATAGGAGCTGGTAGAATTCTATTTAAAGGGTAATCATCATCGTCTTTGTCAAACTTTGGTTTTAACTGAAGAATAGAATATTAAACTGGTTACCAGCAGGGATCATTGGGAAATGGATGTTACTCAACAGGTCCACTTAGTTTTCGAAACTGGTTGTTACTCTTCTCTGTGATTCAGGTTTCCACAGAAGCAGAAAATATTAATCTAGCACCGCCGGAGTGGAGCGGGATAGCAGGATGCCAAGAAGCTCAATGGAGAAGAAAATCCAAGCAAGGGACCTGGGGGGATTCTGCGAGTTACAAGACAGATACTGAATACAGTTTTCCTGGAGGACCAAGTCCCCTCTCTCATATCTGTAAAACACTTGAGTGTAGAATGATGCATCTTCTGGCAGGATTCTAGAAAACACCTGGCCTATGTCCTCCATGAGCTGCTTCAGTCTAAACTTGGAAGCCCTTTATTGGCAGAGGAGAAGGTAACATCCATCTTGCGAGTGTAGATGTACCTAATAGGAACCAGAGTGTGTCCATATTTTTTGCTTTTCAAATATGTTTTTGCAGTGATTTGTCTTTCTATTTACATGCTTATAAAATTCCTCCATCATATTATATTTTGAGTTTTGTTTTTGAAATCAACAAATGTTGTCTGAGCAATTTCTGGGTTCTCATCTTCCTGCCTGTTTCCAGTCAGACTCCAGACTAAGATTATAACGTTGCAGCCTTTCTTTCATAGATTTGATCAATATCATCAGACAGATTGATGCTCTGGTCCATTGAATGTGTTGAATCATTAGCAGTCATCCTTGCATCTGAAACACAAACAAATTAAAATGAACTGAGTAACACATTCAATGAAGAACAGCCTTAGACTTTAAAGTGCTTAGCGATGCAATGAATGTTTCACCAATTACTCCAACATCTTTTTTGTGGGAGAAGTCAGATGTCAGCTTTTGAAATCCCAAGTAGACAGATGTACCTCTGAGCCATTACATTTCACTTCATTCATCCAAATAAGTACAGATGCTATGAAATAAAGTGATAGGTAGTACATTTTCTCATTTGTTTTTGGCAGTAGTCAAACCTTTATTCAGTGCTCCTGGCAGAATTCAATAACTGTACTGCCCTCTGGTGGGGATAGAATGAAATGAGAAGGTACCTACTCCACTGACTACAGCGCTGACTCCAGGGGATTGGAGCTGACGTCACACCATCTGAGCCACCATCTGCGCCACAACAGTGCCCCAGGTGACTATACACATCCTGATCTCGATCTCCCATCATGGTATTTTTCAACAAGACATTCTGGATCACTCTTGGAGCTAAAAACAGTCTGTGGGATAAAGGGGTTAACTTTGTAACTCTTGTATGCAGCATTTTGTTAACAATATTATTTAAACTTTCATAAAAGACATTCAGAAATCTTCAAAATCCGCAAAGAGACCAACTCTTTCTTAAAAGAAATAAATCATGGATTTAAGTATTTTTGTATCCCTACTTGTGCCAACAACACAATAAGGAAAACAATCTAACTTATTTGTCACTCTCTACTCTGAGAGAAGTTGCACTATTGAAGATACTGCATAACCTTCAGCTGAAGGGGTTCTGTAGCAGCCAAATACAGTTGAGAAGAGAGATTTGGAAACTTCAAGCCCAAAGACTAAAAACTCAAATTGTTTTGTCAAACATTCAGAGAGCAACAGTGGTCAACAGATAATTGAAATCTCTTCCTAACGTATGTAGCCAGCCACAACTCCACCTCTTTTGGGGAAATCAGCCCTAAAAACATTGATATTGAGTCGCAGCTGGGACACTATCTCAGGCGATGAAAGCGGATCGTCTGAGGGCAGGAAATTATAACCTGGGTTACCTGGTAAATGCAGTGTCTTTTGTATGCCAAATGCTTTCTGGCCTTATCAGGTTTAACATCTTACATACGGCTCAGTTAGCCTAGGTGTGGCTTTATTTCAAGCCATGGATCCATAACACCAAACAGCAGTTCTAGATCTGATTGCAACTTGTCTGTTTTTGAACACAGAACACCAGACACAAAAAGTGGAAAGACAAATATAAGAATTAGGTTTTACTCATTACATCAAAAACACTGAACACAAAGCAATTGAAATTTCATGACACCATTGTCCATTTGTTGTTCCGCTGGACAAATCATGTTTTGTAAGTGATGATGCTGTTTACCATGGCTCAAAGGGGGAATACCATCCCCCACACCCCCCAATATGTGCATGTAAATGGACACTTTAAGATAAAACACTTTAATAAATCAGTCCATTGTACAATCATCATAAGACAAGCTACAGTGCTGCAGAGGGAAACATTTAGCCTTGGAAGGAGACCGTGTGAAAAAAAAAAATTAAAATGGCCATATTACATTATCTAAAATTGAAAAATAAGATTTGCAATGAATGTAGTTTGAGTAAAGTACTCCAAATTATTTGTGAAATAAATTTAAAAATGAACATATCACAACTACAATAAATATTCATACTTTATATACAATATTTCTAACTTCTATTTGATCATTTTCACTTAAAAAGCTCCTTTTTATCCCCTTAATTTTTAGATTGTTAAATGTGTGTTTCATTCATGTTCAGCATGTACATGAACAAAATCATTAGTGTCCTTCAATTAATGAAAGAAGAACCTGCAATGAAATAGCTTAACCAACAAAAATCAGACAAGCTTTTGAATTGTGGTTCAACTGAATTATTTTTAAAAGCAAAATAATGACAAAAATGGTGCAACCCCTAAAAAAATCAAAAATAGTTTGATCATAGCAACGTTTTAAACTAAGTTGTGTCCTCTAATAGCATCACAGGTGTCTTTAAAGTTGCATTCAGTCTGTCTTCCTATATTTAAAGAGTGACACGTAGTTTCTGTGCTGTTTGATGACATGGTGTGTTCGACACTGAACTATTATAAAAAAACAAGACTCAAATTTCCCATAATGTATATTGACAAGCCAAAAAGCCCCTGGAACAACGTCCTTTGGACAGATGAGACAAAATAGGAGATTTTTCGCAAAGCATATCAGCTCTGTTTAGAAGCAAAAATGAAACATACCAAAAAAAGTACACTGTGAAACATGGAGGAGGCTCGGTTACGTTCTGGGGCTGCTCGGCTTCATCTAGCACAGAGTGTCTTAAAGACTATTGAGGCATTCTGGAGAGAAATGTGCAGCCCAGTGTCAGGAATCAGAGCAAAACTTCAGACTAAGCTGAAATATTTTTCTTTGAGCGCTGATCTAAGTCCTATTGAGCATCCCAATGAGACACTGGTCATTGAAGCTGAAACATTAAAAGAACCAGACTAGAAACACACAAATATAGCTTTACACTCATTATAGCTTCACACACAGAGTAGTTGGGAGTGTGAAACAGTCTGCCCAATGAAGTAGTAACATTAGCTACATCAACACCTTCAAGAGAAGTCTTTACAAGTATTGGAAAGGTCAACCGATGAAGACTGACTACCGAGCGGAACTCATATGCGTACCAGAAGAGAACCCACGCAGACACAGGGAGAACATGCAAACTCCATACACAGCGGGACTCGAACCGGGAACCGCCTTGCTGTGCAGCAACAGCACTACCCATTGCGCCACCGTGCCACCTCAGGAGCAGAACTTGTGATCTCCAATAAAAATAAATACAAATGGGAAGATGCGGTTACTCAATCTGTCGATTTTCAAGATGTGTGATGTCAACTCGTGTGAGATGAGCTATGGAGCAGAATAGCGGCACATAGAGGCCACATCTACGAGGCCTAAGTGCAGTATTCAACGTGAGAAACTATCGGTAATTTGATTTTAAAAACTCTTAAAGATTTTAACTTGTACTTTTTAAAAATTATTCTGTTGAACCATAATGAAAAGCAATGTCTGATTTTCATTGGATAAATTTCAGTAAATGTTTTATTACTTTTGTCAGTTTCAAGTTATTTCAGGGATCATTGTGGATTTTTCATCCAGAGGTGTGTCATCAATTTTGTCGATGTGCGCATTTCATTTGGTGGATAACTCATGTATATGCTTTTGTTTCAATGGGACATATTTTCTTTCACAAAGACAGAAAAGATCTTCACCCCTTGATTAGAACATTTTTTGAGTAATACACTCAGTGCAGTTGCCTGTAAATGAATAAGGTTGAAAAGAGCTACTGGAACACATTCTGGTCAGGCTAAAGGTGGATGCCATTGTTGTACATTCATGCACATCAGAAATGATAAACACAGGAAGATTTCCAAAAGTAAATGCTCAGATTGGTGAAGTTAAGACTAAAATCTGTAGAAAAATCTATCCATTCATTTTATAATCTATTCAATCCATTATCTGCACCTGTAAATATTTGCAACATTCTCACATTTGTTTTATATTAGTCCAGTTTGGTAGGCAAAGTTGCGTGTGGATACAAACACACATTCTAGGACTAAGTCTTCATTTGTGGATGATAGAAAAAAACGTGTTCATCTTCAGACCAATTTTTTTGTCCTCTTGTATATTCTCATTAGCACTTTCAAAAACCTCAAATAGGACTATATTTTATAATCTCAAATAGTTATTCTATTTATAATGAATAGAATCCCCACAATATTGGAGTCATGTCTCTTACAGTGTCAAAGAGTAAACAGTGAGTACAGCTACTTCAACAGCAACTGAACTGTAAACAAATAAAAGCACAACGGCATCAAGAGTCTATATGAACTCCAAGCCTTCATATTTCACATCCCCGATCTTGGTTTCTGGTAAAAGGATGCGTCCGTCCAGTGTGAATGCCATAATGTAGGTAGCAATCTGTCCAGCATCTTCTTCTGACTTGAGCGCCAAAATGATCTGATTGTCTGTGTTAGGGACAAACTTGAAAGATGAGAAACCATGAGTAGGGTGAAGAGGACCTACTCGACTAACAATAATGTCTCTGAAATCTGATGAGCAGCTAAGGACCAAGTTTGTTGCACGGCGCTCATCTGCCTTCTCCTCATATCGCTCAAGGCTGGCTCGGCGAGGGAGGAAAAACCAGCGCTGCAGGATGTCGCTCCACGCTGCTGACTCGTGGATAAGATACCCTGTGAAACATCAGATGAAAATGAGTGAATGTGATCAAAGAAAGAAAAGAAGCAATCGTGAGCGAGATCAAAATGAAATCCAAACCTGGACTCTCTATTCCAGCAGCAAACTTCATTGCATTGTAATGGGGAACCCAGTTTTTGTGCTGTACATCCCCCCTGAAGCCCACCACTTTCACCCACTCTGGGTTGTTGTTGACAAAAGCCCCTTCAGTGGTGGTCCATTCTTTTCCTAAACCTCCCACATACAGCTGCTTGTCCTTCACTGCCAGCCACTCTGCTTTGAACCCTATGAAGAGAAAGCAGGAAAGTGCTTTACAGGACAACTGAAGACAGTGAATTTATATATTACGTATTAACAAATTAGGCAGTGATCTAGTAAGCAGTTTGTGATGTACTGACTCTGATTGGATCAGTGTTTTGATGTCAGATTTTTAGTAAGTCCACAGACATCTCCTCTTTGAAATGTGAAATGTAAAAAGGCCTCAGAGGAAAACTTGGGTCAGATGTTTCATGGGATATTTACATGAGAAAACATAGGAGGGGGTTTAATCTTAATCTTAAAATCTTATGATACATATTAAAGACAGCAGTCAGAAAAATATTCAAATATTCCCATCCAAAATACAGAGCAGCATCAAGCAGCATACAATGGAAATACAAAACAAATATTGACTTATTGCATATTTGAGACTGGTTTGCTCACCTTTGGCCACATTCCCATCGCCGTCAGGTAAGATGACCCAAGGCACAACCTTCTTTCCCATGATGTGGTAAACGATGCCTGTTCTGTCATCAACGCTGTAGAGCTTCCCATTAAACACTACGAGCTCTGACAGCTCCATACCTCTGCCTTTCTCTGACAGATGGCCTTCCAACACCACCTTCTCTTTATCCCATTCAACTGCTACCCTGTCGCCACTTTGGGACACTAATAGGTGTCCCTGATGCATGTAACTGTACCACAACTTTTTGTTAGCACTGTGAGAGTTTGTGTCCAGGTCGGCGATGACCCCAATACGATAACGAATGCCCAGCGGCGTGTTTTCTGGCCGACTGAGAGGGTAGGTGTCATTGTATTGACTGTCTCGCTGGTGGGTGTTGCTGTGACTGTCTCGCCAGCCATATGAACCATAAGAGGAGGATCGCATGCCCAAGTTCAACTGCAGAAAAAACAAAAGTAGAACTCCCAGGACCATGGCCATTGCCACAATGGGTTTCCACTTTAGGCGAAAACGAGGGTCAATGGTTTTGGCCATGGAGGCCAACAGAGGAAGGCTTCCAACAGAGATCTGCAGATTGTTTATTGGCTCATTCTGGTCCACTTGACTGAAGCCTGTGGAAGCAGGCATGGAGGTCGTCGTCCTGGGTTGACCTGAAGGAACAGCGAGAGAGAGAAAGTGATGTACAACACAAATTAGAGCCAAACAAAAATGAAATAGCAAAATGGATAACAACACTGAACGAATAAGGAGTGGCTTTGACCTAAGAAAAGAGCAAGCTATCATTTTGCAAAAAAAATCCTTAAGCAATGCAAGCTAAGATTACTCTGACCCAACGTAACAGCATCCAACAGACAAAAATGCTCGATCTGATCCTGCTAACGTACTCATCGAATCTTCAGTCCCAAAGGTAATCAGTGCTTTCATCCTAGGTGTGAAACATTTCTGATTAGAGCCCACACAAGTGAATGATGACAGGTTAAACATTAAACAAGCAGGAAGTAGTGAGGCTTTAGTTTTGAGGGAGTTGCCAGCCTGACAACGTGGAAGATGGGAGGAGTCCTTTTTGTAACATTTAAGTGACAACAGTGAACAGGTAAATCCAGAAATCAATCAGCAGCCAGTCCACATCACACATCAACTGTCTCAGCCACACACTATATTCTCTAGACATGGACACTCCAGTGAATTATTGGATGTTAATGAGTGACAAACAAGTTGGATTGTTAAAGACATTTTTACAATGTCATTTCCAGCATCTGTCTTCATTCGCTGCACTTCTTCATCAGCATTTTTGACATTTGGAAAAAAATTGTGATATGTTTCTTTTCATTATGTCGACAACAGAAAATTGATACATTAATATACAATGAAATGTTACAACCTAATTCATTTTAAAAGTCATATTGTCTTTGTGGCATTATTTCAAATAATTAAATCAGTCAGATGATCAATTTTTTAAGTATTATGAAGAATTTTTATGCAGAAATGTCAAAAAAATTTCTTGATTTTTACTTTTTCTTACATTATAATGAATAAAATTGATATCCAGACTGTTGTTTCCACATAAAAAATTGTGAACACAACTATGAAAGTTTGGCACAATGGATGTTGCAATAAACCGGGATAGCTGTATTCCTATACTAACCAATAAACTAATGTGACCTTATCCATTTGCGTTTCACAAGGCTTGAAGGATCACCGCTATGCTCTACAGAGAGTTAACTGTTTGCTGTCTACTCCAGACTAAATTCCAGGTAGCTCTAACCTCGACCTGAGCAGCGTCTCACTCTATGGCCTGAACACGGCTGCAAGAACTGAAAGCCTCTTTCATAAGAGGGCCCCAATGACAAACAGTGGGTCATTATGGAAGCAACATTAGGGCAATGACGATGAACACTACCCTCACCCAAAAACAAGACGATGAACTTACAACGCTGCTTTTTAAAATCAATCAGACTCTGATTTCACCAAAGAAACAATCAGGCTTCCTTACCCCTTTTTCTCCATTTGCCAGGAGGCTGAACTTGTAACATGGAATTTAACTCCACAGCCGCTCCTGAGATATGCATTCTTTCTGCTTACAAACTATTTTCAGTGCAACGTAACCAAGGTCTCTTATGCTGTTTGTGAACGTTAACTAACTGAAGACTAGTTAAGGATTAAAGGCAGTTCAAAAGGACAATCTTGCAGGATTTTCATGAAGGATCCCTCATCACAATGGCTTTTGAACGTTCAGGCTTTAGAAAAATAACTGCAACCTAGAAAACTACTCAAACCTTTATCCTACAGAACATTCGTATTTGTGGACAAAATCTTACAGGACTGAGGCCAGGGATCAGCCTGATTATGTAACTGCAGAGCAATTTGTCTATCAACAAGGAAGCAAAAGGACTTCAGACTGTGTGAAAACACAACTGCATTCCAGATTCATAAAGGTTGTTGAATTGTCAAGAATGTAATTCACTGGATCTGCCAGAAAAGCAACTTCACTAAATTAACAGGTCTTACACAGTGCTTTAACTCTTTAAACAATGCAACCTAAAATTCCATCATAGGGGTGGAGCATTTAAAATAATAACATTCAGAACTACATGACCAAAAACATTCTTTCAAGGTGACAGTGTGAAACACTTGACTGTGTCACATAAATCTAAAATTGTATTTTCACTTTCATCTACATCACCCTGTTAGATATCTGTTTTAATATCTTTTGTCAAAAACAACCCTTACAATTTAGTACAGGAGAATAAGTGAATAATTTCCGTTAAATAACCACAAAATCTAAGGTGACATCATATCATTCCAATCCCCTTAGATTAGAGACAGAAGTATATAAAACCCACAAAATCAGGAACATAGGAATAACTCTTATAAAAGCAGGCATGTGACACTGCATAAGTTACAGTTTAGGTAGGATGTTATTTAGATCTGCTCTCATATAAACTCTTTACCAGTGTCAAATTGGCGCGGATACACTAGTAAGATGTCATCACTTCATAATAGTTGACATTTGCGGAAGACGGCTCAAGTGAAGCCTTTATAAAGTCCACTTATTTCTCTGAGGAAGATTCCTTAACTCGTGCACATCAAGGGACCACCTAAACAGGTGTACAGAGCTTCACTGTGGCCCTGATTTCTGTGGTTTTATCAAATTAAAATACACTGTCAGCTTAGTGAATCCGCGAGTGACATTTCATCACGTAGTTCCAGTTCTCTTAAGTCAAGAGGTCTAAAAGTTGTCCTGAAGCATTCCAGCGTCGACGATGAACAAAATAACGATTAGTCATCTGTCATTAGTCATCTTGTTAAAACAAGCAATTTGCTCATGACCCTGTCCTGCTGGCAGCAGAGGTAAATACTGTACAGATGCTATCAACAATAACTGCGACAACCTCAATAGTTTCGCTTTCAGACTGTTTCGCTCCGCACTCACCGTAAATGTCAGAATTTTGACAGACGGCCCGCGGCTTCTTATAACTCATTTGTTGTTAGTGTTTAGCATTTTTCTTCAAAAAAACCTCCGCTCTGCTTCCCGTTGTCCAAACAGTTGATCATGACTTCCTGTATGTACTGATGACGACAGCATCGTGCCTCGCGTGCGCGAAGTGGATGGAGGAGTTTTCAGCAAAGGTGCATTCAAGGCTGTCGGAAATATAGAAGTACTGCATCCTGATTCTCACCCGGGATCAAAACGCACATTTAATGAGAGGCAATGTATTAAGTCAAAGGGTGGTAACAGATAAAGCGGCAGACGCAGGATACATTCAGCAGTGTTGACACTTGCAGAAAAACAGAAAAAGAAAAATCGGGGTTACCTGTTCTTTAAAAAATAAAAATTGGAAGAACGCGTCCAGGAACAATCAAGGTGCTAACCATGTTAAAATGGAGGCAGAATTATTGTCGTCTGTCAACATGTTCGTCAAGTATTCTTAAGTAAGATATCAAACTCTAAAAGAGGTAATTGCAATTTTTATGAGGCCTTAAATAAAACCCGGATTAGCCTCCGGTCTTAACACAAACAAATATTAAATCTACCTAACTATTAATGGTAGCATGGAAGGGTGATAAAATATGCAAATAAGGTGGCATAGAGAAATTGTAGCAGTTGGGCCGCGAGAAGGCATTCTCCTCTAGAGTCCTTCCACTTTGCGGGCCATGGGGGTCGCTGGAGCCTATCCCA
Source organism: Antennarius striatus (assembly GCF_040054535.1). Lineage (NCBI taxonomy): Eukaryota > Metazoa > Chordata > Actinopteri > Lophiiformes > Antennariidae > Antennarius > Antennarius striatus. The sequence goes on along the minus strand of NC_090791.1, from coordinate 13,596,431 downwards.
ACTGACTGCGGGCGGGACGCGAGGCACGCACGGACGCTTCCTTATGATGACTTTCAATCTTCACCTATATATTTGAGTAAGCTCACTTGAAAAGTCTCACGCTGTCACACTGTCACCAGCTCCACTAACTACCTGTCAATCAAGCGCCCAACCAATCACGGCACATCTGCCTGAAGGAAGCAAGTGAACAATATGTCGTAAGGCATCTGCTATGTTAGGAGAAGAAATAACTATAGATGGACTTCCCAGTTAACATAATTTTAGAGTGTCATAACTATTCCAAAATTTTTCATGTTTTTGAGCAGAGAGTCGAAATAGCAGGAATGACACTGAAAAGGACAACGTATTCTGAGTGAAACTAGCTGGCTAGCACGAACAGTCTGTCCAGCTATGGTTTCCGTTTGGAATGGGACAATCGATGTAGTATCCAAAATGCTCCTCAGGCATCTGACAAAAACGGTCTTTAAGTAACTACACACAGTTCTGTTCCTGTAGTCAGCCAACAGAACTATCACTTCTCTAAAAAATGTTTTCCACTTAATCTTTTGACAGGTGCCTTTCCCTTTAACGTTAGCTCCTGTCCTAATCTCACCATTAGTTAACTTTCTTTCTCTAGTTAGCTTGCTAACATTTATCCACGGCTTCGCAATGCCCGCCCAGCGCAATCCATGATTTGCCAACACAAAGTTGTTAAATCACCACGTTGATTTTTGACTACGTTGGGTGCGCTTGGTTTATAATACCAATACATGTTTTCATATGTTTGGTATGAAGTCTGATATTATTGTTTATCATGGAATTTCCACAGGTACCTGCTAATATAATATATATTTATATATATATGTATATATATGTATATATTTATACACTGATATAAATAACTTTTTTTGTTTTAGGAGCTCATGAGTTTCTCATAGCGCAACCATCATCAAGGGTAGTGTTGCAGTTGGTTAACAGACAGCTAGGACCCATTTATGTCAAATATGAAAAGTACATTAATTCTAATTAGTAGGATTTGATTATTTAGGATGTCTCATTTAAGGTGCAATTCAATCCTAGACCTGAGAAGGCAGTAATGAGCAATAACATGCCAAAACAAAAAAACACATAAAAGAAAGACAGTCAAGTAAAAGAAAGCTTGTTGTTCTGCTGATTGCGTTGAGGAGTCGTCCTCTGCCGTCTCGCACTAATCTCAGGAACAGGTACATAGAAGTTTCTTCGATGTAGTCTGACCTCAAAAACATGTGAGAATTAACACATTCTGTGATAGTAAGTGAAAATTTTTAAGTTGCGGTGAGATAAAAGTTGTCAGACAGGTCTGTTGGCATTTGAGCATAGTGACTACTTCATCTTTACTATATGCTTAAGGTAAAAAAAATGCACAGTAAGGCTAGCATTTTCCATCCATTCTTAGATAATTAAATATATTTTGCAGGGCATAAAGAGATGCATCATGTTACAGTAACAGATGAGAAGTTACTGTACGTATATTCAAGGTTTCTTTCAAGGACAGAAAAAATAGAATGAAAAAAACTAGAATGGAAGCAGTTAGCAATGCTAGTCTCTTGTCAAACGAGGAGGCCCGAGGGAAAACTTCTTGGTGGTGCATGCTGTATATTTGACAACAATTAACCCTTTAATTATCCGTGGATTTTAGCTAATAAAGCATTGGATGATACAGTTGAATTATCAGGTAAAAGTTAAGTCAATGTTTAAATTCTCTTTCAAAAAAATTGGAAGACTTACAACCAAAAATAATTACAGTAAATCCATCCATCCATCCATTTTCCCAACCGCTTCATTCGCTGTCGCGGGGAGCTTGAGCCTATGCCAGCTGGCTAGGACGTGAGACAGGGGACACTCCAGGCGTGACACCAGTGCAGCGTGGAGCCACACAGAGACGCAGACAAACACTCATGCACACACTCATACCTATGATCAATTTGGGACCGGCCAATTGACCTGAAGCGCATGTTTTTTTAAGGTGGGACGAAGCCGGAGAACGTGGAGTGAACCCATGCAGGCAGGGGGAAAACATACAAACTCCACACGGAGTGGGCCGCAAACCTGGAACCGCCCTGCTGTGTGGCAACAACGTTGCCCTTGCGCCACTGTGCTGCCATAATTGCGATCAATTATGTGTATTCCTTTGTTAATGCTGATGTTAGGAATATTTTTCTATGAAAAATATTCCATTACAAGCTCAGTAGCTTGTAATGGTAAAACCAAACTTGTACTTACACAAACTTGCATTACTAAGGTCAATGTTCTTGGGTTTATATGTACTATTTGCTATTTATAAAACAGGGTTTCAAGTGATTAAAAGGGTATTTTTAGTGGACACTGATACTCTAAATGACCATTAGAAGTTTGAGAAAAATAATCTAGAAAGTATAAAATAATACTGTACTACCAGAAAACTGACAGTGAAGGTATTGTTTGCCAGATAACATCACCTGCTGGTGGAGACGGAATATAGGAATCTAGGATTATAAGAAACTTCATACACACTGAATAGGCTACGGACTCCTTCAAAATCCAAATGTTCTTGTTTAAATTCTTCCTTGCAAGCAAATAAATGATTAACAGAAATATCTCCAAGCTACAGACTATACAGGTATTATGCCTTATCGTAAGTTTTAATGGTAACACACAACATATGTTTAAGGTGGTGCTCTCTCTCCCCCTCCTTTATGGTGTTCTTTAAAGTCCTGATCTGTTTGTATTACATCCCTTTCAATGTTATAATGTATTGTGCTCTCAGCTTTTAGATGTTAAGAAACTTGGAGCCCCAAATGATGAGCCAGAGAGAGGTATTTCAGCCATCACTAGGTGACATTAGTTTGCTGAGTTCAAATAACATTGGAGAATACCATACATTCTCACTAGAATTCTCTTGCCTCTTGTCTCTTGTCTTGGATGTCCAATACTCCTTAAACAGCAAACCTCCTATATTATGCATGTCAAATTTGTACATCAAGATAACAGTCACTAGACCATATGAAGAGTTTGTTTTTTGACCCCACAGACATATTTTCACAAAATTGACTGTTGTTCCTGGCAAGTCTCCACCCAGTCAGCGTGAACTCTGGAATCTGCAGCTGTGTGTGTGTGTGTGTGTGTGTGTGTGTGTGTCTGTTTGTGTGTTTCTGTCTGTCTGGGGATTATAAAGTTCTTCTTCTGTCACACGTCTTTCTGCCTTCCTCAAGTCCCATCATTTTTCTGAAGCTTAATATTGCCTGCTGTAATACATTTTGGAAATATTTTTTGCTGTGCTTTCAGATTTCCTTTTAATAAAAGGGGTGACTATTGTCTGCGTCGTCTTAGAATGGCAGTCATTGATCAACTTCTGCAATTCCCCAATACAACCACTCTACTCAGCATTGTTGGGATCTTTCTTGCCCTATTCATAATTTTTCCCAGATTTGATCGTCAACGAAAAGAACCTCCAGGACCCAGACCATTGCCTCTGTTTGGCAATTTGCTACATCTGAAGACGCCCCACAAAGCACTGCATGAAGTAAGTTAATAAGGGGAAATACGTACAGTATAATGAATTTTATTGTTATCATTAATATTCATTATCTATTTCAGCTCTCAAAGACGTATGGAACAGTGTTTAAAGTCCATTTTGGTCCACAAAAAATGGTTGTTTTGGCAGGATACAAGACGATAAGGAAGGCTCTGGTTAACCACAGTGCATTTTCGGAGAGAAATGTTTCCCCAATCGTCAATGACCTGAACTTAACACATGGTAAGGAGCTATATGTCTTTCTACATATTTTTCTTTTAATACTTATCAGCAATTTCTTTAAAATACAAACAAACGATGTGATCTTCAGGAATTATATTTGCCAATGGAGACTCATGGAGAGAAATGAGGAATTTTGCACTGATGAACCTGAAAGACTTTGGAATGGGCAGAAAGGAATCTGAAAATAAAATCATAGAGGAGTGTCAACACCTAATTGATGTCATTAAAGCTAAAGACGGTAACCAATTTTTAGTAGCAAATGTTTTATTTTTAGTAAAAAATAAATCCAAAAACAAAGTCATCAATACAAATCTACAAGTGAAGAAAATGCATTTGCTTGAAACTGATGAGATAAATGTTTTACTAGTGAGCAACTCATCGAGTTAATTCACTGAACTTTCTATTTTTTAGGCAAAGCCTTTGACACTATCAAGCCACTAAGCCACGCTGTCTGTAATATCATCTGCTCTATAGTCTATGGAACCAGATTTGAATATGATGACGCTGTGTTCATATCCATGGTGGCTCGAGCTAGGAAGAACACTGAACTCCTTGGTTCTCCTTTAATACAGGTGATCCACAATGTCCTTCTGTAATGATCAACAAATATAAAAACAATGAGCTCTAGTTGCAGTCAGTATGACTAGAGCTCAAACCCCCCACCAAAAGGTATAAAAGATATATAAAAACAATGTTAACTGAATTGACTTGAGGAGTCATGAGATTCATTTCAGAGTTTACACATAGAAAGGGTTAGGGTTTACTTTACATATTCTCTGAAGTAATATGCTGAATAATAAGTTAATTTCCCAATGTTACATGTGAAAGTATATTGTCACATAAAATAATCACGTATCACATATATGTAGTGAAATTTTTGGTGTAGTAGCTAACCTGTAATTAACAGAATTATTGTTCAACAGTTATATAACCTCTTTCCAAGACTGTTCGGTTGGTTTCAAGCCCGGAAGGAGCTGATGAAGGGTGCATTTGTCAACAGGAGAGAGATGAAAGAGCTAATCCAGCGTTTACAGGACACCCTCAATCCGCAGAGTTGTAGAGGACTTGTGGACTCCTTTCTGGTCCAAAAGAAAAAACATGAGGTGGATATGGCATAACTAACTGTTTTTAAGTTTGAATAGCATCTCATCAATCAGGTCATTGTAATCCCAAGAAGTAGAAAAAAACAAAGCAATCAAATTTCCTTTAAAACTTTGAAGATTTTTCGTTTCTCCCCTAGAGGTATCTTCAGCTGTGGAACTGATAGAGTTCCAAGTCTTTAACCTTCTGTAAAGAGGCAGAGCCAATAGTTCTTTTTTACACTGTTGTGTAAATCTTCATTTCACTGAAATGCAATTTGACTTTGGGATCCCTTCTAATTATTGATGATTGATAAAAAGTGTGTTGGTCAAGGGCATTTTGGCAGAAAGAAAAGTTTTATCCTCAGAAGTAATCCTACATGGTACAAGTCTAAAAAGATGTGACTCAGATTCACACAACTTCAATTAAAGCACAAAGGGTCACAGTGATAGATGAAAAATCTAAATTGTCAGAGGATCCACCTGAATATTTCACAATTATTTATAACTGTGTGAATTGTTACAGAGTAAAAGAGTGCACACCATTCAAAGCTACAGTCCTCACCCCACATTTAATATAATGAAATTTGAAACTTGATTCTTTTCAAAATAATTTTGTGTTACTGATACTAATATTCATTCTTTCAATCCTCTTAAGACATCTGGGGTTATGAATTCTCACTATCATGAAGATAACCTGTTGGTGACAGTTGTTAACATGTTTACTGCTGGGACAGAAACTTCATCAACTACTATCAAATATGGTTTGCTACTTATGGCCAAGTACTCAGAAATACAAGGTAAGAATCATCAACAGCTATCATGAGAACGATTTCATGAAGCTCTTATTGATGAAAGACTTTTTTAGTCGACATAGGCACTGGTCAAACCAGTTAGCAAATTACACTACATAGTACTGGTATTCGAACTTTGATTATATTCTACAGGAATTGTTAATCTAATGTTGTTGTCATGCCTGAAATGGCAAACTTTGTTTTGTACTATATAGTCTCTGCATCAGTGTCATTTATCTGCTCATCTCAAGATTTTTTTGAAGGGATCTGAGGGGACCAGCATATACTGTACAGGCTATTAGATCTCTGGGTGTATTTGTCTTATTTGTTGTTCCTCAATTGTCACAAGTGTTATTGTGCTCTACATCCTTTCAACTACAGTATTTCTTCTCTTCTACTGTGATGCAAATAGTTGTTACTATTATTACTAGTACTACTATTATTATTGGTACTATTACTACTGCTAACGGACAGCGGCTTATGTTGTGTGTGTTAGAATGATGTATAAATTGTTCAGACTTTAGGGCAAAACCATCGACAGTTTCTTTTCAAATGATACAAAAATATTTTTGTGTGTTATATCTAAAACAGATTGCTTTTATGAAATTCAGTACCTGATTTCAATCAATTCTGAACTTTCACTCAATGCATTCTAATGTTAATGTGACTCTCTGATGTCTCATCTCAAAGACAAGGTTCAGGAGGAGTTGAGCAGGGTGGTAGGATGCCGACAGATCCTCGCACAGGACAGGAAGAACCTGCCCTACACTGATGCTGTCATTCATGAAATACAGAGAGTGGCCAGTGTTGTCCCAGTGTTGTCCCATCAAACCTCCAGAGACGTCACCTTCCAGGGATACTTCATCAAAAAGGTTTAACAAATACTATTCAAAATACTATTCAATGCTGCTCTGCGGAGCACAGTTGTCATGTCCGGGGTTTGCCCCACTTCACGCCCTATGCCAGCTGGGGTAGGCTCAACTCCCCCGTGACCCGCGTAAGAAGATGAAGCGGTCGGGGAAATAAATGAATGAATGAATGAATGAATATGAATGAATGAATGAATGAATGAATGAATGAATGAATGAATGAATGAATGAATGAATGAATGAATGAATGAATGAATGAATGGATATTCAATGCTGTACTGTGGAGTAGGAGCCCAGCATATAAACCTGGAGCCCAGCTTTTATGCACTAACAAGGTCTGAGAGTATGTCCAGTGTGTCTAGAACAAAATTCAACCAGGGTAGTTCATCTCACGTATTAAGATTCATACAGTATGTGTTATTGAAAATTTGGTTTTGTATTTTCACTGAAAGTTTCATTGTGTTGCACGTATAATACTGCAACCTGTTGAGGCTGCAATATTATAATTTACATATTCTTTTTTTCATGTTTCCATCAGATTTAATGCAGTTAATACCTTTACATGCAGTCTTTAGTAAATGTAGAGCCAAAAAAGTGTGTGTAATCATTATCCTCATATTGTAGGCTACTCCAGTGCTCGTTCTGCTGTCGTCTTCACTTCATGATGAAGAAGAATGGGAAAAGCCCCACACTTTTCATCCAGCCCATTTTCTAGATAAGGAAGGGAATTTTAGGAAGAGAGATGCTTTCCTACCATTCTCTGCAGGTAATTATGATCTTGTTATTATGTAGGATTTTAAGGAAGCAACTTAAAAATATGACACTCCTGGATTTGTTTCAGGTGCAAGGGCTTGCATAGGCGAGAGTTTGGCACAAATGGAGATATTCCTCTTCTTCACCTCCCTCCTTCAGCACTTCCGTTTTGTTCCCCCACTTGGTGTTACAAAGGATGACCTGGATATGACATTGGTGGGGGGCTTCGCCCTAGCTCCTTCACCTCAAGAGCTTATTGCCATTAGCAGAGTTTGAAAAAGACTGGCGATCAGTCACTGCTATCATCCGCTGCAAGATAACTGTCACATCTGATTATCGAATCTCAAGTAGTCAATATCATATAAATTATAACATACAGTGATACTTTATACCTTACACAAAAATGTGATGCATTAATTAGATTACATACTCTCGCTGCAGTAACTCTGTCCATTCAAGTTCTTCAGTTGCTTTCCTCACACTGCTACTTTGAGTTGTATTTTAATTGTATTTTTGGTATTTTTAGATGTTTGAGTCATTTTTTTAATGATTTTTATTGATTCAAATAATTTCAATAAAGTTAACATATCGTGAGTCGTCTTGTGTTGTTTTGCCTAATTGCTGTTCTAAAGGCTAGCTGCAAAGGTCACTGCTTGAATCCCTTCACTGTTCTGGGATCATATAACTTGGATAGACACCCTTCAGTGAACATCAAATAAGGTAAAACAGCATTTGGTTAATTGTTCCTGTTTCCAGGGTGATTCCCTGAATTTGTTCTTAATTTTAATAATACTCACCATCCATCCATCCATCCATCCATCCATCCATCCATCCATTCATCCATCCATTCATCCATCCATCCATCCATCCTCTTATCTGCCTTGCGGGCCATGGCTCACCTGGAGTCTATCCCAGCTGGCTACGGTGAAAAAGATATCAGTTCCCATCAAAACAAAAGAGGACATTTTTACATTTCCAATGACAACAACATTATGATTCGACAACACATAGAATCAGAGATATGCTCTAATACATATCAGATTTATTTAAAAATGTGCAGGGCCACCCTACAAAACAATTCAGTCAGACATTAACCAGTATTTCACCAGAATGTGAAACACTGGCTTATGGTTGCCTAGTAACGAAGGGGCATAGGTTCAAAGTTTCATCTGGTAAAGAAGAGGTCACTCGAGGCGGAGACATTTCTGAGGTAGGAGTGCAAAGGCTCATAGGAATGTTACTGTTAATATTAAAACGTGATGTTTTGGTGATGTTCTGTTAATGTTTTAAGTGTCTGGTTTCCTACATAACTCTGTTAAATTTCAATAGTAATATAGCGACCATGACTGTTCAGGTGGATATGAATGCTTCTGACACTAAATATAAAACTACCTCTTCTGCTGATGACCAAGAATAAGAACAAGGGCAACTTGTCACATTAGTCCACTCAAAGTTTGATCAGACAGTAATGAGTCTGTTAAGGTTAGTATCATATGTCTGTTTTTCAAAGCCAGAAAACTGAGCTAACAACTAGCTTATGCTTATTAACTACTTACCAACCTAACATTGATGTTGGTTAAGGTTATCTGGCTCAATAGGATGTCATTGAAACGTGACATGCTATTTGTTTATAATCAATAGGGTATCATCAAAACTCTATAAGATGATTGTTTGCAATAAATAGCATATCATTAAATTGGTATGAGCTATTTGTTTATTTCCACAATACACAGAGTGAGATGAAACTTAAGGTGAGAGGCCAAACAGACTTGACTGGCTCAATGGATTCCAAGACAGAAGGACGACTGGTGTTGGTCAATACAGAATCGCATGGACAGAGTCTACAATCTGGGGAGGTGTGGTAGTCTGAGCCGGGTCCCAGTAGAAGGAAGATAATGAGTGAGGGAGTCAGGAGTGGAAGCTGTCGAATTTCAGGCGCGTGAAACCCACACATCAATCCTGTGATCAAACAGATACAGAGGGCATGACAACCTGAGCACAACCCGCAATGGAACTCACCTGTTCAAGAATTAACAAGACGATCAATAACTTTTATATTACTTATTTATTTTTACATGTTAAACTTCTGTATTGCCGTCAGCTGACGAGTGAATACCATTCTGATTTTGTCTATTTAGTAATGCTGATGTCGCATTAATGCAGTATCCTGTATGACTACTTGAGTTGTTCAAACTAAAAGAGAAAAGAAAAGACCGAACATTCAGCAACTAAAATAAGAGAACTTAAGTAATTTCTTTGAAAAAAAAACATAGGACCCAAAAATAAAATATAGATTTGAAATATACCCAATTGTCAAAAGTATTTGCTCAGCTATCATTGAATTGAGGTGTTCAGGTATTCCATAGCCACAGGTGTATAAAATCTAGTCTCCCGTTCCTTTGTTGATCTTAATTGAATCCTACAAGTCCTTTTTTCCACATGTACTGAAAGCTACCTAGATTGTGAAAGTTTAAGCAAAGTAAACTCAGTTTTCTAGATGGTAGAAAATTATCCATATTATTCCTACAGTAAATCAGTCTAGAATTTATTTGTGATTCTGATTAAAAATTAAACTGAAACTATCACACTTTATCTCTTGACCTGCAAAGTCAGTCAGTCAGTCAAACTTTATTAATAGAATTGTTGAAAGTTCCTTAGGTTTTGCTACGTTATCGTGGCGGACGCCCCTTGACTACCGTTGATAGGGGGTGAAGGCCAGAATACCTTGTGAGGGTGCCCCTGGTGGCGGAGTGCGGCATGACTGGCGGCCAGACTGCCGGCTTTTTTCAGTGAACTTGTTTTTAACCAATACTAATATTAATGTTAATCCATATATAAAGCGCACCGGATTATAAGGCGCACTAGGGGATTATGAGAAAATTTTAGGCTTTTAAGTGTGCCTTATAGTGCAGAAAGTACTGAAAGTACTGTAAGTACTAATCATTGATGAAATAAAGACAAATTGTTATTGTTAATTAACATATTTAAGTGAAAACCCCAAAAGTTTTTAATTTTTCAATCCAAAAAAAAAAAAATCAGAAGGCTGTTGAAGCACCATTCCCATGTTCTGTATTCATAATGAAAATCGAGGTTAAGCTAGTTTTCCTTCTGCTCCATGGGAGTTTTCTGTCTTCCCTGAGTTCCCCTCAGGGCACCTGCGTTACCGTTTGACAGGTGTACTGGCCTGGTCAAACTCCCCACATGCCACTGTTCCCAGAGTGGGTCATGCCCGGCGCAGAGAGCTGGGTGCTTGACACTACAAGTATGTATTGAAAACTTTTCATCATACTGTTAAACTCATTCTCAAAATTTATTTTGAAATATAAATGAATTACCCTTGTCACTGACATTGTGATAAATTGTGTATTAGTGGAAAAAAACCCAGAAGCTTATGACTGAGAACAGTCCATTAGACTTTAGTGATCATTCATAGATTCAGATCTACAAACATTCGTTTCATGGATAGGGGAAATTGAAATATGTTTTCTAATTTAAGGGATAACACTTTTAATGCTTGGACAAAAAAAATACTGTACATGACATTTCCATCCGATCTACCACACAACAAAGTCCGATTATGTTCCAATGTCTAGGGCTCGTGGGTAATTTACAACAAATACACCTCGCCCTACGTTTAACTGGTTCCAGGAGAAAAAGCCAACATATGTTGAATTAACTTGTCTCCAGGTTAAGCTAAAATTAACCATTCCAAGTTCTGTACTCTATTTTATTTATGAACACAGCTTTAATAATATATGGTTAATATGACTTTATTTTAAGCTTACATACAAATAAATTTAATTTTTTAATACAGTCCACAAAAAAATTCTAAATTTACTAATACAGTTTGGCCATGTTTATCATACATTTGGACACTTTATTCATGAATGACTGATAAAATACAAGCCTTTTAAGGGGTTATAAAACAAATAGAGTAATTATTATCATCTATAAGTTAAATAAGTACATTCATTTAGATTTTGATTTTTGTTTTTTTTAAACTGACGTATTATCAAATTCAACGTAACTTGGAACAATGTAAGCTGAGATATACCTGTATTGTGACTTAATACTATTACAGACTTGGAAAATACCAGATTGTAGGCAAAATTGTGCCTATTTAGGTAGATGTCTTATCTGATGCATATTCAAAAGTTCCTGAGCTAGAAACTAAAAACACATCATTAGTAAAAAAACATTTATTTTTCAGTGAAAAACAGTCAAAACCAACAATGATATTAATGTGATTTCAAATTCTAGGCATATGATTTTGTTGAGTCATATTATGAGCGTCAAACTACTATGAAACCACAGAGAAACTGAGCTGCCTTGACGCAGGTTTGAGCTCTTTGGTTGCTGTTGAGTTAAAAATGCTACATCATAAGATCACAAGAACATTTTCTTACATAGGTCTTCGCAGCCAAATATAATACAACCTCTGGCAAAAACTAAAGAATTTACACACATACAGGATGTACTTTTTTTTTCTACTTTTCAAAAATACACAAATCTCACAAACCAAATGTCACTTTATAGCTGAACCTTCTCGTATTACCAAGAAATCCTCAAACAAATAAAAGCTACGTATTTATTTTAATTAGATGAAAAATATTGTAGAATCACTAAGTGCTGAAGAAAAAATGGGAAAAACCTTTCACTGTTGCAATTTGCCTTTCTAAAACTATCAGCAGAAGTTTAAATGTCCCAATCACTCTGCAGTCCTAAAAATTGGTTTAAGTGTGGTGATTAAATACTTTTTGCCACAGGTTGTAATAAAACGCATATCCAAACCTTTTTTATCCAAACACACTAGCTAGTCTCAGAGGCCCTCTAAGGTCCTTCAACTTTGATAGTATTGATCTGTTGATCATGAGGCTGAGTGGACACAGCACAGTCCCGATGAGATCTCAGGGAAAAGCTGCTTGGGAAATCAGATGTTTTTCTCTCTGATCCTCCAAAAGTCTGAGAATGTGGCTGGTTGCATGAAGACACATAGGACTGTGTGTATGGCGGCATGAGAGATGGACTGTTTTGATGTGGATAAGCAGGGGCATATTGTTGTGTCTGAGGGGGGGTGTGAGTCAGTGGAAGGTTCTCACTAGTGCTACATGCTGTAAATCCATTCATGCTTGAGGGGCTAACTCCTGGCAGTTTAAAGGGATCTGCATTTTCCAAATTCTCTATAGAGCTGTAGTTTGGCTGGGCTTGGTTACAGTGATTGTATGAGCCTTGATTGAAATTGAAGGGGTCTTGGTTGAAAGCAGCTGCAGAAGAGGCCGCTGGCAAATCAGAGGGTGATGGAGTTTTGTTGTGCTGCTGCTGAGGATGACTACAGCACCCTAGTTTGGAGGCAAAACTCTGTAGAGTGCTGAGGATCTGCTTTTGAATGTGTGTTTGCTGTGCTTGCTCTCTCTCTAAGCGACACTGCTGCTCCACAAGCATCTTCACTGCCAGACCCAAGCTATGCACCTCAGAGCCCAGGCTCTGAATCTGATCCTGCAGTCCACCTCTCCCTCCAATGTCCTGAATTGCCTGCTGGGGACTGGGGTTCCCATCACGACCAGTGCCACTCTGACCTCCAGGGGTCTGCAGTCGGATTACCGCGACCCCAGGAGCCGAGGATGATAAAGGTGATGGTGAGCGGCTGGGAGGACGAACTCCAACCCGAGGGAGAGATTGAAGAGAACGGACAGATGGGCCTGGTCTCTGAGTGAGGAAACGTCTGGGGGCACTGCTTCCTCCAGGCTGACTTTGCATAACAGTCTAACATAAAACAAAAAGATAAACCTTTAAAATTTGCAATGTAAACTCATTATAACAATAAGAATACATGTGACCTTTATCAGTATCTCTTAAATTTCTTCACCAGGTGAAGATATACTTAAATTCCAGTTGGTACCAGATACAGGTGGACATGGAAGCAACATACAAACCTTACTGGACACAAAAAGTCTGCCTTTGATAAAGTGCTGGCTGTTTTTCTCACATTTTCAGTGGTGAGATCATAAGTCTCAGTTTGCTGGGGCATGGCACTTCTCAAGTTAGGTCCAGGGACATTCAAGTGATCTCTCCTCAACAATGATGCCACCTGGTGGAATGACTGTTGCAAACCAATGTAAGAAAGTTAATAGAAACAGGTTTGATTCACACATCTCACAAAATACACAGTTTTTTGGCTAAGTAAATATAATAAATCTTCCCCAAACTGGGACACTGATACATCAGAGTAAGTAAGTATGTACCTTCATTCTGTGTGAAAGCGCTTTATCCAAAAGCCTCTTTCGAGCAGCCAGCATTGAACTGGTGGCTGGAGAAGGTGTGACTCTCTTTCTCATTTCTGACCTGGAAGCTGTGAGAGTAGAAGATGTTGTGCCCACATCTTCTCTTGTTACTATGGACTGAGAGCTTCTCTGTTGGTTCTGTGCAAGGGAGGTGACACTAACAATCTGGATGTCATTTTCTTCCTTATCTCCTCCCTTATGTAGATGCTCCGGCCGGCTCCCTCCACTGACCTCCCCAGACCCTGATGGGTTTGCACCAGCATCTAGATTTGTGGAAGTCTGTTTGGCAAAACTTGTAGCCCCTGTAAAACTAGCATGATGAGATGATTCCTGAAGAACATTTTGGAGATGAATGTTACTCCAGCACTCTTGTCGTGCTCCAGCTCGAGCTTGCAACTGTGCTGAGGGTGTGCAGCTTCCAGTCTCCACAGGTCTGACCCTCCCTGGTGGTCTGCCATGAAACTCTCTCAGGAAAAGGTAGATGGCCTGGGCAGAAACTTTGATGTTCTCCAGCTCAAGCACAGCTTTAATCTTGCGGAAACTCAGACCAGCTTTTCGCAGCTCCACCACTTTGTGTTTGGCAGCATCATCCAACCGGCCCATGGTATCTCACTGCTGTGAGCTTAGCTGTTACTCTCTGGATATTTAGCACATTAGAATTGTAATTAATAAGGTAACTAATTTCCCTTGGGAGATTTTGAGACACTGTTGTTGTTTTCTAACAAAATGACTAAATACTAATCTATTGCTCCAACCATAAACATATTAGTTTGTCATGGGGTCCATTTAGGAAGGATTGTAATACAGTACCATTTTATGATGTATTTCCTTATAATATGTTAACAAATACCCTCACTCTAAAATACACATTTTAGTAATAACAGATAATTCCGATGTTATATGAATGAACAGTAACAACATGTGTAAAATAACTTCTTTGTCGCCACACTCAGTAATAGGGTTCGCTTAGAGAAGAAATTAAGTTTGGTTTCTGTAACGTTTTAAAAATAAGTATCACTATACTACATATACGAATATACGACCGTACAGTAACGTGAAATGAAGTTTACTTGTAACTAACGATGCTAGCTAACCAAAACTGCTATATTAGCGCAGCGACATACCTTTTAATCGGGAGAAAACCGCCTTCAAATCTCGTCGACAAAATGGGAGACCTGACAGTAATTCCTATACTGTTAAATAATTTAATTGCTTCAAGCGATGAAACGAAACACCTTGTTCATGCATCGTTGCTATGCATTCATACACACACATACGTTCTAGTTTATTTGTCGGAACAACAAAAATAAACAAATGAGTCGTAAGCGGTGCGCAGGTTGTAACGTCACTTCCGCTTTGTCGTCATCAACACGCGACATTTCCTCAGGCCGCAAGTGTTTGAAACGAAATCCCCCCGTTTGGAAGATATGTAAGTTACGCTTTTAATTTATTTTCAGCCATCTTATTTTTAATTCCACTACGATTCAATCAAGATGTGAAATTATGCAAGATTTTAGTGCCATTTTTGATTTCCTAGAGAATATGAAAATGTAGTAATCGTCAAACGCCCTTATGAGCCTCCGTTTTTGTTGTATCCCATTGAATGAGCAGTAGTGACGGCGGTCAATGGTCAGACATTGTAAAGGCATCTGTTGGTGGTCAGTCACGATTAATCAATGTAACAATAAATTACACATGGATTCACAGTCCACTTATATGTACGACACTGTAATATTTGGTAAAAATTCTGCAAACTACCTTGTTCTAGCACATGCCGGATCATGTTTGTGTGTTGAACGTGTCTTGTTTAGGCTATCCTTTTTCTGAGAGATTGTCTTTTTTTATTATTCTGAGTCAAATAATTGGCAAGAATTGTGACAATAGAAATGTTAGTTGCAGCTCCACAGTATTCAGAACACATTCTATATAGGGTATTTCACAGTAATATTCACTCACCTCTGATTTTAGGGCACCATCACCAACAAAACGCAAAGAAGAGGAAAAAACTAAGGATCGAGGCAAAGACAAGACCGTTACCAAGGACGGAGACAAGGAGAGAGGACGGGAGAAAGTCAGGAAGCGCCGTAGTGCTTCCACTGGCAGCAGTAGTAGCAGGTTCATTTTTCGCTTCCCTCATTCAGTTATACAGTTATTATGCACATTTTGTACGTATAAAAACAATCTTGTTTTTTACATTCAGTTGCTCTGCTTGAAAAATGCCTAGGTCTAGATCCAGCTCTACATCAAGCAGTAGCTCTGGTTCCAGCTCAGGTTCATCAAGTGGCTCAAGCTCATCTGGTTCTAGCCGCTCTGGATCTTCGAGCTCCCGTTCCTCTTCCTCATCCAGCTCCTCAGGTAGCCCGAGCCCCAGCCGTAGACGCCATGACAACCGCCGTCGATCCCGCTCAGCGTACGTGACTTATACACTCTTTTTATACTGAGTGTTCATTGGAATTTTTATTTGTGTGATTCATAATTAAGTAAATTTTTGTGTTGTTTGGATTCTCGCAGATCTAAAACACAGAAGAGGGGAGATGAAAAGGAGCGAAGGAAAAGAAGCCCAAGCCCCAAACCAACTAAAGTTCATTTAGGGCGGCTGACGAGGAATGTCACAAAGGTTTGCAGGAAAACTAAAGTTTTTCTTTGCATAACAACATATATTAGTGAATTTACGATGGTTCTGTTGTCTTGAAAACATGATTGCATAAGATAATAACAATAATAGTAGGCATAACCCACTGATTTTAATTTTAATTTATCAATTCTGTGACTCATCTAAATCTGTTCAGAATATTTTAGAGAGGTTAGGTACTTTATTTTTATTGTAATTGAAAACCTCGGGTGTCAGCTCAATTTCACAATGGGTTTTCCACGAACTGAAAAATTGAGTAACTTCAGTTTGTTTGTTAATTGATTGGTGATTAAATGAAGATGAAATGCTTCAGAGCAAATAGAATGCACAACACAACACTTAAACTGAAGTAACCTTCAGTGCTACTGTGAGACTTCATTAAAGAGAAAGAGATGGCAGCACGCCAAGCCCACGAGAAGGGGTCAAAGAGGAAGGCAGGGCAGAAGGTGGCAAAAGTTACTGCAAAGAAGAGGGACCTGGAAGTACTTCAAACTGGAAGTACAAAAAGTGTAGTGTAAATATGAATATAACCTAGCTAACATAACTAGACAAAGTCTTCTCAGAAGCTTTCTGATGAGAACAAATTCAAGAAACAGTGACTGAATATATTTTTAAAAAATTAAATGAAGTTTTCCTTACACATGTTGGCTTATCTTAAGTCTGTGTATTTTGTTTTCATCAATAATTTCCCTCTAAATCAGTTATAAATGAAACAAGGCAGTCAGAGACTGCAACATTCCGCGATACCCCTGAATTCAAAGTTTTACCCTAACCTACACATTTTTGTGCTTCTGGCTTCCTGAAGATATTGCTTTTTGTTTTGTGATTATATCTCGTCAGTTTTCAGAGATGTATACCTAAAACCTAGTTTTTGACCTAGTTTTTCAAGGTCAAGGTTGTGATCTAATTTTCATCTCCTTGCCTCCCTGAATATAACGCCTTTTGTTTCGTCTTTTATCTTATCCTGTTCTTGTAATATGTGCAAAAAAATGTACAAAAGTTGAAGTTTGACCTTTACCTAGTTTTCTCAAGGTCAAGATCATCATCTCATTTTCATCCCCTATGCTGCCCGAGTAATATGCTTTTTTTTTCATCTTTCTATCTGCAATGATTGTGAAGATATTTGGTGGATGGGTGAACGGACGAACACACAAATACTGACAATTACTATACATCACCGCTTCGCGGGATGTAATTACTGAAACATGTAGCTCCCTGAACCCCACCATCATTAGTTCAACATTGTGTAGTAGGAAAGTAAATGGATTAAAAGGAGAATTTGTCAGATGAAATGGTGCTTCTACATTTTTGTAAGCAATTGATTTTATGCATCATAAACCTATTGGCACCAGAGAAAATCAAGATTTCATACCGGCAGGGTTCTGATAAGCTCTCTCTTTCTTTTTCTTTTTTTGGGGGGGTGGGTGTGCACAGGACCACATCCAGGAAATCTTTTCTGTTTATGGAAAAATCAAGGCGGTTGAAATGCCGATGGACAGAATTCACCCACACTTGTCCAGGGGTTCTGCTTATGTGGAGTTTGACTCTCCTGAGGAGGCCCAGAAGGCCCTCAAATATATGGATGGAGGTATTCCACTGTTTGTTTCCAGAGTTCTTTCTCAAAAGATTACTCTATGAGAACATTTGCTGAATATCTCTCTGATAACGTAAATGTAGGTCAGATTGACGGACAGGAAATCACTGCATCTGCTGTGCTGACTCAACGAGTCCGTCCTCCACCTCGTAGACCTTCCCCCCCTCGCAGAATGCCGCCGCCACCGCCTATGTGGCGCCGCAGCCCTCCTCGTATGAGACGAAGGTACGCTGTACGGTCTTCAGTCTCACTAATGCTCTCTGCTGTGTGAACAATTGTTTGCATTCTCTATGTCAAGCTATATTAGCCTCATCATTCTTTTGGGTCCCCTCAGATCCCGCTCGCCAAGGAGGCGATCCCCCGTAAGACGCCGCTCTCGTTCCAGATCTCCTGGTCGCAGGCGTCACCGCTCTCGTTCCAGCTCCAACTCCTCCAGATAGTCGAGTTTCTTGTCTCCCTTAGATTCTCTGTCGTCGTGGACTCGCCACAAGTAAAACTGCATTGAAGCCAACGTAAACATCTATCTGCATGTAGACCTTTGAAATGTTTGTCTTTTTCTTCTCACATATGTGAGTATCTTTTCATAACTTTGTTAAATTGATCCGGAAAAGTTGGTTCTGTGTTTATTGTGTTCCTGCTGGGCTCCACTGACATCCACACATATTTCTTTTAAGATGTTATTTCGTTTTACCTGATTATGAATTTTTAGAGAAATTGAAAAATAAAAATGTTAAAAACTTCTCCAGAGAACTTTCTCCAGTTTGTGACCAAGAGTGTTTTTGGGTTGAACACCAAGAAGGTGGACTAAACAGTAACAATGTATACAAGACATTTCAATAACTCCATCCTCTTATATTACATTGATCTCAGTATGGAAATTATTGCTACACTCTTATATATCACACACACAAACGTAAGCATGCAAATTTGGAGAGGATGATATTAGATTTACAGTCAACAAGAAACTTGTGGGGGTCGGTGCCTTGCTCAAAGGCGTCTGGCACCTCTTCAACTGCCAGTTCACACTCCATACTTTTTGTCCATGCTGGCCTTGAACCTGCCACCATCCGGAACCCAAGTGAAGACTTAGTGGACTGAGCCACTGCGCCCCGCGGTGGGTTAATACCGCACTGCTTCACTGGAGGAGGTGCAGAACAGACAAGAAACTGTTGACAGCTCCAGGAATTAGTGACACGGCAGATGTGGGTGCATTCAAAGTCCGTAGGAATATCGGGCGCACTTTTTGTAACACCATATCGACCGCTGGAGGGTCTCACTACGAGACCCTCACTTGTGATTCTAAATGCGTTTTAAAGCATGTCACCTAAAATCATCATCATCATCGTGTGGAAATAGCTTTCCAGTGCGTAAATAGTTATCCACCCTCCTAAAATCCGTCTTGTCAGCATCTATAAACTGCGTCCTGCGTCGGGGCCGGTCCCACTTCGGATGATGACAGTTTGAGGCTGTCAGCTGTCAGCAGTTTTCTGAATCATTTACATGATGATTTCGGCGCTGGAAAGAAACAGACAACATGTGAAACAGCTTCTGGAAAAACCTGGGAATGGAAAGTGTGCGGACTGCGGAGCTGCAGGTAGGTGAGGGGAGACCAAAGGTGGACACGTTTGTTTGACTTTTTATTCCTACTGTCAGTCCAGCTGCGTGAGTTGGTTATTATAGAACACAAATAATTCACTGCATGAACCGCAGTTTGACGGTAAGTCTCTGAAAGTGAAGAGAAGGAGTTTGAGTTCGTCTCACATTTGCGATGGGAACAGAGCATAAAATATACAGGAGAACTTAGAAGCTCGTCATGCAGGAGGGTCTCCTGATGACCCTCATAAAACATCTAAATAATAAATAATCCCTTCAAAAACAGCTGCTGGCTATTTATTTCCCAGCAGTTCATTGGCCATCACTTTTATTTACAGTATTTACCGGTCTAGGTGTGGTTTATTTGTCACTGATGGATTTAGTTTCGGTTTTAACTTTTAATTTTAAAAGTTAATCCTTAATGTGTTATCTTCTGTACTCATGTGATCAAACGCCTACCAGGTTTCAAATCCAATTCAGTACATGGAAAACAGGTGTGGTTTGTGTAAGTCAGTGCATTGCATTGCTCTCAGATCCAAAAGTGTAAACTTAAATAAAAATTATTTAAATGTTCAAATATTAAAGTGTGAAATGTACCCTTAAATTAATCCAGTATTAATCAGTTATCTCACTCCCAGTTTGCTCTCTCTTCTCCGAAAGTCTTTATGTAAGTCTGTATCTAATGATATCTCCATGGTTATTGATTCATATGATCACCAGTTGTACACTTTCTCACTGACTCCTGAATGATAAAGATGGTATATTTAATGTCTCATGTTGTTCAAATCAGGTTACAGCAAATTATACCGAGAAAGCACAAAATCATCCCATGACAAAGCTTGGACTTGTTCTTTTTAACATTGCATTCTGCTAAGAAAAAAAACAACAACAGAGGATGGGAGTGGCTGACGACACAACAGCCTCTTGTCTCATGTGGACAGACGCTCAGCAAGAGGAGTGTGCAGCTTTGTGATTAAAACACACAAGGAAGGAATAGTTCCGTTTTTTTTGGGTTTTTTTTTGCAGCTTGTTTGGATCATTTTTCAGAAGCAGTGGCTGTAGAGCTGCAAAAGGCTTATTCTCACTCTTCGACACTGTAGATGTCCCAGTCCCACAACACCAAACATCTGACCTTGTATGGATCATAGTGATTTTGAAATTGACAACTCTGTGTGTACGCTTGCGCAGCTATTCACACATTTCCTTCAACGCTTTCCTGTGATGTGTGTTTGTAGAGCTCAGTCCAAACACATGAGCATGCTGTTCTCACAAAACAAATCTGATATTTACTGCAGCTTAAAACCCTAAATACACTCCTGTGAAATTGACGGTTGCCACTCTGTCTCTGTGTCCCTTCAGAAAACCGGGGTTTGAACTGTGTAATGTCCTGACCTTTCACTGAACAGTAAAATGTCATAAGTGCTGAAACATGACACATTGCACACTCTGGTGAATGCATATAATAAAGTTAACATACTATAAATAATAATTAAAAAATAATAATAATAAGTGAGACTGGTCAGAATCAAATGAATTTTAAAAAGTGTACTTCTAACTTTGCTGTCAGTTATTAGCTTGTTTGGATGTCAGTCCTTCAGATTTATCACATGTTCATGATCTTTAAATGTTTTTTTTTTTGTGGGTCTACATGTGCTTATGATGCGTTCTAGATCCGGAGTTTGCGTCCCACACTCTGGGGGTGTTCCTGTGCCACAGCTGCTCAGGTCTCCATAGAAACATAGCACAGATCAGCAAAGTGAAATCTCTCCTGCTGGATCCCTGGAGCTCCACTGAGGTGGAGGTGAGAGAACCCCATGTGTTTTACTTGATAAGTATTTGAAGGAATCAATATAGATTTTTCATACAGATTTTGCCATGTTTGAAGGCTTTTCGCTTTGCAAAAGAAGCTCACCGATTGATCACAGTCTGAACCTTTGCCTTAACACACTCAGCATTGCCCTCACACAGCTCACTCATCTAAATTCACACATAACAGCTGGCAGACACAACCAATATCTGTGTGTGTGTGTGTGTGTGTGTGTGTGTGTTTGTGTGTGTGTGTGTTTGTGTGTGTGTGTGTGTGTGTGTGTTTGTATGTGAGGGAGACCTAGTTATACAGACAAAACACTCAATGACACAGGAAAACACACATCTCCTTCACAAACACCTCTCTTCCTCCCCACTACAGTTGATGGAATCTATGGGTAACAATGCTGCCAAGGCCAAATATGAACTCTTCGTCCCCGCCTTCTTCTACCGCCCCACACACAGTGATTGCACGTGAGTGATGCATCTGCTTCTGTTCCTGGCGTTTCTGCCATCTCTGCACAGGTGGAGACTTCTAACTGTGAGAGTAATTCTTGCAAGTTTGTTGCTCATCCTTGTCTAGACACAAGTTAACTTTATTCAGTCTTAAATACTTTGGTAAAGCTTAGTGGTACTTGCAAGGTATTAGACCAGGGGTGTCAAACTCATTTTCACTGAGGGCCACATCAGCAAAACAGCTGTCTTCAAAGGGCCAGATGTAACTTATAAATGTAACTAAATGTAACTCAATGTAATGTAAAATGAATGTAACTAATCCTTAATGTTAAATTACTCTGAATTTATTACTTATTCAAGTTATAAGCATTACATGTTGCACAGAAAAAGTATGTTTGTTTCTCTGTTATAACATGAATCCTTTTAATTTGTTAGGTTATGCAACCTGCAGAACTCCATCAATCAAGTATCAAACTATCCAAGAGAATAAAAAAAAATGAAGACCTACTTATATTTGGACACTCTGACCTTTTGTGCTCTCATGGGCCACATAAATTGATGTGGCGGGCCACATTTGGCCCCAGGGCCTTGAGTTTGACACATGTGTATTAGAAAACAATTCAGTGGTTAGTTACTTGATTCTGTGTTTCAATTACTTCCTTTCAAGAAATGTATACATAAATGAATCCTGGCGCTACCTACTTCACATGACAAATGCATCAATGCTATGTATCGGTGCAGTTTGAGTTGCAAACTTTTGCTGATGTAAATTGTTGTTATCCTGCCATAGACTGTAAAACTTGACTGAAGATATTTAAGGATGCGATAACTACTCCACAATGGATGAATTCTTTGAGCAAGTGGTTTTTAATAGCTGGGCTGTCATGCAGAAACTCGACAATAAGGCTAACTTGATGCGGTTTGAACAGGAAACAAGCAATATACAGGGAGCAAAAGACAAAAGGAACAAAAATAAAAAAAAATTCATGACATTTTCAGGATGTTGAGGATAATAGTTCAAGGAAGAGAAAGAAGGAATCATTTGATAACGGTGGATGAACTTAGAACACTAGCCGTACACCTTTTGTCTCAGTAGATATAAGTGATGTTTGTGGGAAAATGAGATGCACACTTGTGATGTGTGTTTGCTTGAACTTCAACTCTGAGGCTCAACATCTATGTAAATTTTAGACAAATTAACTCGAGCTCAAAGTAGATCATCAACCGTTCTGCAGGCTCCTGAGGGAACAATGGATTCGAGCCAAGTACGACAGGAAGGAGTTCGTGTCTGTGGACAGGCAGGAACCCTACTTATCAGGTAAACATATTTCCGTACAGCCACAGGGAAAAATACATTCTTCTTCTTGTTTACTCAGGAAAACAAGTTGTTGTCTGGGACTCACACAGCCCCACGCATTCAGCATTTATGGAAGGTTCAGCAGGGAAACAGTGACCTCTATTTACTGCGACTAACATTCTTGGGGGAAGCAGATAATAAAATCTAATATAAAGACAAAGGGGAAAAGAGGCCTCATGCTCCAAGTTGCTTTTTCCATGTGAAAGAAGAGTGCAATAAATTTGGGAAATAAGAAAAGTAGTCATTGCATTTAAATGAAACCTGAAATATTTTTTTCAGACTTCTATTTATGCCCTTCTATAGAGCCAAGCCATTGGTTTCCTGTTTCCTTCAGTCTTCATGCTAAGCAAGGCTAACCACTAATGATAATATTATCATCTAACTTTAGAGCGCAAAGCCATTCTAAACATAATTTCAACAATATTTCACTGCAATTTTGATGTATTTCATTGCTAACTATAAAAGTAAGTCAAACAGCAAAAAGCTTGTGTTGATGTGTTGTGGTTCTGTGTTTGTTGCAGGAAGTTCCATGTGGTGCATGAAAGGTTTTAAAATCTATTAATAACTATCTGTTGGCTCTGTAGACACCATAGTACACCCTTTTTATTTAGATAGCCTTCATCTTTTTCTAATGGTTGATGGCTTGTAATCATTTTGTGGCTCAAACTCAGTTCTTCCATGGATGTGCATTACATCACTATTATCTCAGACTTCTATAGGGAATCATGTGGCAGTGTGTCGCAGATGGGAAATGTGTCTTGGTTGATTGCCAAGGCAGATCTTCACTAAAAGAGAGGAAGTGTCATCGGTCTGACCATTAATCAGACTTGGCTACTCAATAACTGGAACTGTAAGATAAATGTTAAGATAAATGATATACTGAGTAATAGGCTGTGTATTTTCAGAAAGAAGAAGCAAGATGAAGTACTAATATTGACATCTCATGACCATTAAAACTCTGGCTCTCTATGTCTCCCTGTCTCTCTCCCTCCCTTTCAATGGCCTCTTGTGTTGTGCTGTGCTGTGCAGAGGTTTAGGG
Source organism: Antennarius striatus (assembly GCF_040054535.1). NCBI lineage: Eukaryota > Metazoa > Chordata > Actinopteri > Lophiiformes > Antennariidae > Antennarius > Antennarius striatus. The sequence continues at coordinate 13,572,424 of NC_090791.1, read as the reverse complement.
GAATGTGGCTGTTTTTCTGGACCCACAGGGAAGAATAGTCTCTTTTGTGCATTATAATTCTATATAAAAATGCTCTGGGTTTTGTATGCCAGGAGAAGCTAGCATCAATCTGTACAGTGCTTGAAGAAAGGCAGACGTTAAGTTCTTTAAAGTCGATTTATGCACCGAAGACTTTTGAATCATTTGTGAAAGTGAACAAGTTGTCTTCCTCTTCTCCTCTGCACTCCTATAGACATTCTGACCCTCACCTCCAATCAGCATTGCAACATATCTCATGAATCATTGAATAGATTGGGTTCAACTAGAAGTCTGGCTGTGTCAACTGCATCGCTGCACAGTACAGAGGTGCAGATCACCGAAGCATGAAGGGATTGGGAAAAGGGAAGAGAAGCAGCATGTCAACAATCTGCTTCTTTGTTTTCAAGTAAATGCACAGTAACATGGTGCGGAAAAAGTAAAATTGAATAAAAGTATCTTAATCTACTTTAAGATAACTAAATGTCTGGATTATGCAGAATGATTTAGGTGAGAAACAAAAGCGTATTTTCAAATAAATATTGACAGAGTAATGTTTTACATTTAAAAAATGTAAAAGTTGGAAAATAGTAATAGAAACAAATCATGTTGCAGCAGTTTTGAGGTATGGGTATGTGATGTCAGCGTTGCTGGACTGAGATTAGGTTTTGTGGCTTTCCAAAAAAGTATTCTTACTTCTACCTGGTCACATGTCCAGCTAAGGGATTAAAATATGTGATTAGGTGACAATGTGCACTGAGACTGTATAAAATTTAATTCATTCTAGTTTTAAAATGCAGCTATGAAGTCTTAAAATAACCAATTTAAGTTCTTTACTTTTGTGCAAGAGTGAATTTGTGTGTGTTGGCTGGCAGTGTGTAGAGCAGTGACGGTGCATTTCTTCCAACAGTGTTGTTTCCGGTGGCTCAAACTGGTTATAGAGAGGCCAGTGTGTGTATGTGTTTGTGTGTTGTGTGTGCGTGTGTGTGTGTGTTAACGTTGTGGCATGCCTTTTTATGGTTTTCTTTGACTTTTTTCTATAAGTTTTGCTTCCTGTTGTCTGTGACGGAGTTATTTAAATTAGATTCCCTAAATTGATTTATTTCACATTGACTCAGCATCAGGAGTTATTTGAAACATTACACATTAAATGATTTAGTGGGTTTGATTCACATGCGACAGGTGGGAGTTTAGTGGCTGCACCATTATCTCAAAAGGAGCCAGTTTAAGGTGGTTCAGGCATCTGATATAATACCTCCATACCCCTCCACTAGGAAGACACCTTGGGGCAGATCCAGCACTTACTGGAGAGGTTGTATTCCCCAGGAGGTCCCTTACAGCACCGTCAGGGTAAAGGATATCCAGAATATCCTCCTTATGCAACAGCCAGTCAAGAGACCAGCTCATGCTGCTTTAAGTTCATCTAAATAATCTCTTTGATCAATAGCTTTATGTTTTAAGTTGGTTATGTCTTCCTACTTTTTCCTGTGTTTTCCTGCTGTATGTCATTGGAACGGGATCTTGCTCACGGAAGGCTACAGAGAGGGGTTTCTGTGGAAACGAGGCAGAGACAATGGGCAGTACCTGAGTCGAAAATTCATCCTGTCCGAAAGGGAAGGCGTTTTGAAGTACTATAACAAGCATGATGTGAGCATTTTCTAAATCTGTATTCAGCACTCTTTGCTGTAAAAGAAATATAGACACACAAATTATGGACACACAATGTTACATTTTGTTTGACTGAATTATTTACAACAACCGTGTGCATTATCTTCTGTTTCATTAGAACACCTTCCACAGGACTTTCATCTTTGCCTTTATTTCTACACATCTTTCCTTTCTTTAGGCCAAAGAGCCTAAAGCAGTCATGAAGATAAATACCGTAAATGCCACTTTCCAGCCAACAAAAATTGGCACAGCCCATGGCCTGCAGATAACCTTTTTAAAGGACAACAGCACTAGGAACATCTTTGTTTACCACGAGGATGGAAAGGTGAGTGACGAAGGTCCCCTTTGCTGTTTTCTGTTGGGTTTTTGTCCCTCTAGTGGAGATTGTTCATCATTACAAGGCGGTTTATACTTTATTGTCAAATGAACTTGACCAATAGGGCGTCTGTCATAGTTTGTATGTTATCAGCAAAAATAGGAAGTATTTTAATTCCATCGTCTAAATTTTGAACTGGATCTTGATCTAAATACGCATAAAAGTGAAACATCTTCAGTTTTTCCATTCCCAAAAATTTATTTATTGTTACTGCCTTTTGTGGTATTGGTAAAAAAATTTTTTCCCCCAAACCCCCCGACATTGATGACAATGAAAAAAAGTGACACAGAACCTTTGTCCTTACCTGGAGCTGCCTTAAAAATAAAGGAAAAAAGATTCAGATCTACACAAAATTTCATCAAAACCCACTGACAACTTTTCCACATGTCTTATAGGTAAACAAAAGAACAAATGTGGGTTAATAATGGCTACACTTCCTCTTCAGATGAAAATTACTTCATCACTTCATTGATCTCCACCCTCTTTCCTTTCTGTTATATTTCCTCATACTCATTTATGTCCTGTAGCATTTTAAAGTTTCTTCTGCATTCAGCTGTCACCTGTTTTGGTTAATTTTATTCAAATTTTATTGTGCATGTTATTCATCACATTGCAGCCTGAATGCCATTGAGTGGCCATTACTCAGCAAAAAGGCATGGCCCTGATGTTGAGTGCAGTATAATACACAGGTTTCAATGCAGGATGAAATGGTTCCACGTATAAATAATGCAAATTTTCTTTTCACCGCACAACCCTCCATTAATTCACGAGATGATTATTAAGCATATTATAAGGGAAAGTAATGGAGTTTTTATTTTCATTTAAAAATGCAAAAACATGAAAATGACCCTTTAGTGGTTCTGTTGCTAATAGTAACCCATGACTCATAGCAGAAGAAAGAACATGACCTTGTTCCACGTTCGTCTTGCATTTCTAACACAAAGGCCATTTGGAAAATGAAAAGACATTTTGTCTTGTAATGACAGTGAGGTGAGGTGGATTTAATAATGTGTTAGGAAACAATACGGCAGTAAGAGTCAGTCGCTTACCCTCCTGATTTTGCTGTTGTGAAGGAAATGGTGGACTGGTTCAACGCCATCAGAGCAGCCAGGTTTCACTACCTGCAGGTAGCTTTTCCTGGAGCCCCCACCTCTGAGGTAAGAATGGAGACAACCTTTAGAGGATTTCGAGATAAAAAGTATGTGACTGGTAGATTTTATTTCTTTTACTGTATCATTATCTGAGTCCAAACATTTCCTCTCTGATCAGTTGTTGCCAAAACTAACCAGAAACTACACCAAGGAGGGATACATGGAGAAGACTGGTCCAAAGGTAGTGCATGTGACCATTTTTTGATGAAATGGTGTTGCTCTACACCATGATCTTAAGATGTAAACATTTGCTAAACCTCTTTTGTATCTTTTATCTTGCAGGGCATGAAAGCCCAGCCTGACATTAGTGTCACTATGAGTCAAGCTGACATAAATCTGTTTCTATTCCACAGCACACCGAGGGCTTCAAGAAGAGATGGTTCACAATGGATGACAGGAGACTCATGTACTTCAAAGATCCACTGGTATAGACGCTGCATTTTATGAGGAAACATCTGTTGTTCATCACTATGATGGTAGATGATGCTGTGATGTTTTCCCACTGTACATCAGTCTATTGTTAACTTTTCCTGTTATCTGTTGAGTGGAGATCATGACAGTTTGGTTCGTTCTTTTCAAAGTGCCACGTTTCCTTTGAAAATTGTTTGCTCTCCTTAATAAATCTACAACTGTAGATAATCATTCTGCATCTGCTGCTCTTCATCACTTCAGGACGCCTACGCACGAGGTGAGGTGTTCATCGGGAGTAAACACAGCTACACTGTGCTTCCTGGCCTCCCTCCTGCCATTCAAGGCTACCATTGGCAGTTTGGGATAACCATTGTTACCCCAGAGAGGACGTATCTATTCACATGTGAAACAAAGGTGGATCAACAGGATTGGATTAGTTTATTTCAGACCGTTATCAACAGACCAATGCTGCCTCAGGAGTTTGCAGGTATGTCGAACACCCAATCAGGTTCTGTCTCTTTTCTCCATGTCTTATTCTGATATAAACTGTTCTCTGTTGTCTCTGCAGTGGAGGCCTACTTCAAACATAAACCCTGAATCTGTCAGTGTTGTTAGAACTGTTTGTGCAGGATGAGAGTTAGTTGGAGGAAGAGTAGGATCTGAGAAATGCACCAGAGGCGGTGAAGGGTGACCGGAAGGTGAGAGGCTCTGACCACAGCTAGCAGTCCTACAGTGACTCCCTAACTACACCTGCTCAGCCTCACCTCTGTGCCAGACTCGTTCTAGGTGGTCAGAGTCACTGATGAATGTTAGTTTACTCACTCATTTGTTCTGCCAATTGGGTACTTGAAAGAGGTTGTTATCCCAACCTGGATGTGTGGAAGTTGTGTGTGACTTCTATGTCGAATTGTGCTGCTCATACGTACATCAAAATACACAGTTTCTTTGTTCTCAGTTATTAACTGTTAAATACTGTGACTTGATGATAATGATATGTAGAAGCAGTAGACTTGTGGTTATTTATTCATAAAGACAACATGAACTAAGACAAGCTTATTGTAAACGCTTATTTACACTCCATCTCTGCCATTTCAAACTGCGTGTCTGTTAAAGCTCCCATGATCCCATGTGATGCCAATAGACCCACAACAGTGCCACAAACAGTCCAAAGTTTCATCAACATAAACCGTAACAACAGGAATGAAAATTAAAACCTCCAAATTAAGAGGTAATCAGTCTTTAATGTTTGGCATAAATGGGTCTTAATTGAAAAAATGAATAATCTGCACACTCACATTATTTTCAAGTTTTACTACAGTATTTAATTTTCAATTTATTTATTGTTTTAAGTGTCTAATTTGGAGTTTGCACTTTGTAGTTATGGTGCCAAGAAGTTTTTTAACTGTTTTTTAATTTTTTGTATATGTTCTAGCAGCTGTTTTAAGTGACGCTGTCACCTTAAGAGACAAATTCATCTGTCTCACCTATTTGCCATATAATATTAAAAAAATACAAAACGTTTATATTAATGTTATGTGATTATTTATCCAGTAGAGGGAGACAAAGGACATGTTTTCATGCTTTTGTTAACATGTACAGGTGTGTGTGTTAAATTACAGTATTTGTACAAGTCTTCAGTGTCTTTGCCCTAACTTAATAAGAGGACGTCAAGCAGAGGATGGTTTTGTAAGCAAGTGTAAGAGGAGTATTTGTGTTTATCTAAAATATGGTCACTAATAAAGGGTAAAAGCCACACTGCCTTCTGATTTTATTGTATTTAACTTTCAGTTACAAGAAAGAAATTCCACATTGAAGAAGTAAGAAACCAAAAATGAGTACACTACTCAGAACATCAAGACTATGAAACGTAGAGTAAATAGTGTACAGAGCTATTCAGTTTCTAAAACTAGAACAAAATCTGTCAAAGTAATCATATATAAAAGAAGGCCTACGCTTCTTTTATGAAGAGGTTCAATACTGTCAACATACTGTTGTTGATAAAACATACTACGAATGTGACACATTTAACTTCAGTAAAACATTAAAAAGGAAAAGAAAGGTACAGGTAAATGTGTCATATACAATATTTATGCTTACTGTCATACTATAGAGTAGACATCTACATTGTTAGTATATATATATCTATCAATCTATCTATATATCTATATATGTGTGTGTCTGTATATATATATATATATATATATATATATATATATATATATATATATATATATATATATATATATATACATATACACATATATACATATACACACACACACACACACACACACACACATATATATATGTGTATATATATATATATATATATATATATATATATATATATATATATATATATATATATATATATATATATATATATATATATATATATATATATATATTTATGTATGCATGTATGTAAATATTGTTACACCAAAGTCTTCCCCTCCAATATTTTAACATGCAGAGAAAAAAAGTATTTACATCATTTATGCCCAAAACCCAATGCATATACAGTAGATTCCTTACATTGTCTGTTTTTAAATAAGACTTTCAAAATAAAATGAATAAGAAATAAATAAAATCGATCCTATAAATGTAGAAACATCCCCAAAATAAGTGAACTTTTGTTTGAATACTTCATGTTGTGCATCCACCACGAATCCAAATTTACAAAGAACAATCATGTATCCCTGTTAATGATGTCATTCCATATTTTAATCCTGCATAATAATATCGATTTATGTTTATATAGAAGAACTAAAACACATTCCCAAACATCCACAGCTTAATTATGAATTATGGAAATTCTTATTTTTAGTTTGTGCTGGTGAGCTGGTGAACCTGCTGGAAAACTTGCACAAATGCAGAACCATGGACAAAGAGACATCGCTGTCTGCAAAGACACGTCTGTAAAGAACAATCACCCACATGCTGATTAACACATTCAACTTCTGTGACGAATGAATGGCTTTACAGTTCACTCTACACAAGGTCACGCACAGTTACAGAAGGAGGAGGTGTGCAATTCAGTTTACCTAAGGTTAGAAGAAGATAATGTGTATTGATAGGTGTGCAGCACATGGCTTTGTCTTTTGTAAACCATAATCTGGGTCTACATTCGCAACTTCAGAAGGAAGTGATCTGAGAAAATGCAGGATATACAGGAAGTAGTTGGGCAGTGAAAATGACTGAGGTACAACGGAAGGATATCGGAGACTAGAGAAACACGAGGACAAAAAATGGTTTGGTACCTCGCTGGAGCTGACTCTTCACCTTGAATCAAGTTAGATATGAATACTTACTGTATGGACATGAGTCCACACACACATAAATAATAATAATAATGAATACACAGAGGTCCGGATAACACTGGGGAAGCCTTTAAGACCCACAGCATCCTGTGCTCTTCATCTCCTTAGTCACGTAATCCTGGAGCTTAAACTTCTCAGCAGGATCCTTCATAGATCGGTGCTTCAACTCCCTGAGACAAAGGAAGAGGATAAGAAATGAGAGTCTCCTACCATTAACACCTCAACTCATCATTTAAGGTCACGAGATGGGCCAAATGTAATCGGGACCAGTTTTCCATTGATGAAGTCGAAAACACACAGACTACAGCTGAAAAGGAAATCCTAAAATTATTACTCTAAAATCTCCCTGTTGAGAGTTATATTATCTTTCAATTAAAATATTCCTACCAATAATAAACAAACAAATTGTTTGGCAATTGTCTGCATTTTACTTATTAATACCTATAATAAAAGTTAACTGTATAATAGTTGTCTTACTCTATTAAAAACCTTTAAGTTAAGTTGTGGGGCTGTTAATTTTTAATTCATTTTATTTCCTAATAAATCAAAAATATAAAAACCTTTGACTAAACCGACAATATTTCATGTTTAATTCCTACATTATGGTCATCTCCAACAACTTCTGAGTAAGTTTACAGATAATTATTCAGGATAGATAATCATTCATTCATTAGTGGCGCATATTCTCCCCCGTGACAGGTTTAATTGTGTGACATGTTATACACATTAAGGATGGTTTTTACACTGAAGTAGACAACATCTTTTAAACAGAAATACTGAATTGCGGGATTTTTACATCCCGTTTCAAAGCGGTAATGTATTGTGATTGTCTGTGTTCGTCCCTTTGTCCATTCGTTAGTCCACCAAATATCTCGCAACCATCGCAGATATAAAGATCAAACAAAAAGCACATTACTCGGGCGGAAAGGGGATGAAAATTAGATGATGAACTTGACCTTTAGAAACCTGGGTCAAGATCAAAGTTCAACTTTTGTACACTCAGGAACCGGATAAGATAGAAAGACAAGGGAGAAGGCCAGTGTGAGTAAAACTATAGAAATATTACTCACTTCGCCACAGCAGTGAAAGCCAGCTCTATGTTGAGACCTGACCTGGCGCTGGTCTCCATAAAAGGAATCCCATATTCCTGCAGAGACACACACACAGACTTCTTCCTCTCTGACTCTTCATGTAGTTTTTGTGTGATGAAAGTAAGAGCTTAAGGGATAATTTTTAGAAAAATAGTGAATTTCTTGTTTGGGTTAGTCCAGCTTAGACGTGAAAATTGTATGCTGTAGTTTTTTTCCCTGCAGGGGAATTTGTCACAGCCCATGGTGTGCTTTTATCTCAATCCCAGACTGAGCCTTAAGTAATTTAGTGGCACTTTGTTTCCTCCAATTGTGGAAAAAATTACTTTACTATTTGTGGCATGTAGTGACATGCTATATAGTAGGAGAATTGATTAAAAAATGTCTGCTCTTGGTTTCAATGTTCAGCAGTTGTATTTGTGGCTGTGTGAGTGGGGTTATTATCGATACATAGGAGTTTTATAGACAAGGATACAGAAAGCAGGAGTATAGTTAGAAATATGCATGATCAAATGAACAGGCACTATGTCTTCTTTTGCTTTTATTATTTAACTTTGTAGGAATTAGATTTTCCTCTGAACAAAAATAAACCTGTCAGATCAAGATGAGGAATGGAACTTAAAAACTGATCTCTGAATAATCCCACCTTTCTTAAATATTAATCTAAATACTTGTGAATAATTAAATAAAAGTGGAAACTGCTGCACTTGGTCAGAAGACTGGAAACATTTTAATGGCTGTCATGAATTCACCTTTGCGAGCTTCTCACCGTCTTCTCTCTTCACCACCCTGTCATGAGTGGCATCAGCCTGGTAAAATAAGAAAAACACGGTCACACAAACCACAACAGCCGCCCACCCGTCATGGACACACACTCACTATTTGTCCACAGCTTACAAACAGGCTTTCAAGGTATTTCATTCTGATGGCAGCTTTTGAGACAAAATTGGCTGTCAAGGTGCTAATTAAGGGCCGCTATTGAGCGTGGGGGACTGAAACTAGCTTGATCTCCAAAGCAGAGACATCTGTTCGGAGATGTGAATGGCAGTAGTGAAAAATGTGAAACACCGATATTTGCAAATTTGCGTCTTGAGATGTAACATGTGGCCAACGGCAAAGACAACACAGGGTGAAGGAAGCAGATCTTCCAGGGTCAGTGGAAGCAGTGGGAGGAAGGAGTACAACAAGTTGAGCCTCTCTCTGTACCCAGTGATACTTACCAACCCTAAAATAACACAAGGATGTCAGTGGAAATATCCTGCAAATTGTAGGCACACCTTTAACCACAATGATTTGACCCAACTGGATATGACTTGCAGTTTGATAATTGGTGACCCTGTACTAGAGGACCCTAAATTTCATATAGGTTGGCAAAAAAAAACAAAAATGAAATGACATTGTTCCACATTTTGTGGTACTGAAGTGTAGAGGTTTTTGTCCCACTGTGTTTCCATGCATTCACACATATTTCCCATAATGCCTTGCCTTGTTTCCAAGTAGCATGAGCACCACATCCTGTTGGGCATACTCGTGGATCTCAGTTAGCCATGCCTGGAAAGACAACAAGACAAAGAGACAATGGAGAGAGAGAGGGTACTGAGTAACTGTTAAACGAGTAAAAACACATTCATTCATTCATCCATCCATCCATCCATCCATCCATCCATCCATCCATCCATCCATCCATCCATCCATCCATTCATTCATTCATTCATTCATTCATTCATTCATTCATTCATTCATTCATTTTCTATAAGTGGCTGTCCTGTCCTGTTGGAACCTATCCCTGCTGTAAATACATATTAAGAAGGTAGAAACCAAAAAACCCACGACAAGTAAACTTTTGTAGGAAACATAAAAAGACCTTTGCCTTCAGGCATGTTGTCTGAGACTTGATAAGGTCAATCCCTACATTAAATATAATAAAAAGAAAAATGAGGAAGAGAAAAATGACTGTATCATTTTGATAAAAATAAATAATGAAAAACAAGAGAAACACTCAGGGGTAAAGGGAAACAAGGCATAAAAATAAAATTAATGAGTGCATTAGAAACACAGTTAACTCTACATTTTTAGCTCCGTCCTGCTTTAACTACAGTACATTGTGTGAACAATCTGAATCTCTGTCTCTATTAGAACCTCTATTTAGTTTATCCAGTGAAGACACCTGCAGAGGTCATGTCACACCTCAGCACTCATTTTAATTGCACCCACAGTGAATAACTCCACACTGGATTTCTAACTGGCTGCTGAATTATGTGCATTTAGTAGTCCTTGTTTCCCCTCTGACGCCCACCCCCTATCATTAATTCTGGTGAAGATTCTGTGTTTACAGAAGGATTTCACCAGTCTCACCTCCAGCTAAAGGTCAGATTAAAGAACAGTGTTGTCCAGAGTGTGTATACTGTATGTGGCTAGGGATATTTAGACAGTAAGGGATGAACAAGAGTTTAAAATGTATTTGCTAGGGGACCTAGTGCAAACATATTCATTGTATCCTTTCATTTGATAAACACTGTACTAATATTAGATGAAGAGATTAAACCAGACCAGCTGTGTTGCTTGTGACATCCAACAAACCAAAGCCTTTTTAGCAATAATTACATATAATGGAAAATGTGAAATACAGCAATTTTCTCATTTTTCATGTCTAAATCTTTATCTACAGTCACTCTGGAGTCCTGAATTGACGACCAGTGATCCCCACATCCAAGAGAATGATCTATGCCCCCCCTGCAGGCTCACAGCATTAGCTTTGCATGACAAGTGCTTTTAAATAAAATAAAAAAATAATGTTGTATTTCTCTCAGTTACTTGCCTATCAAAATACAAAATTAATGCAACAAATCAAAGAATTGTTAGCCCTTGCTATAAAAGGCAAACAGAAAATTGCAAAAGATAATTTCGATGTAAATCCGCCTCACTTTGGCCTTAAATTAATGTGAAATAAATGTGACTTTGGTTAAAGTTACTAATACAGGTTTGAATTTGAACATTTTTTATTTGTACATCCTGTTATAATGATATAATAATGTGATACCTAAACAACACGTAGCTCAACTAGAATTCTTTGGACTGAGTAATAAGCAGCCATGATAATCTCTATCTTTTTTTTCTGTCTCACTTTTTCCTTTGTAACTAATCCTCTCATTTATTGTGTTGTCTCTTTATGAATGCTGGATCACATTTCAGAGTTAATGTGCACAGTACTTAATGAGGGCAGAGAGGTTTGGCCATTTACCAGCTTACGGCTCGTAGGGTCTTTAATTAGAAGGCTAGAAGGACATTAAAAGAGATTCAGAGAATGTCCGGCAGAGCCCTCAGTTCTGGACATAAGTAGTAAAAGTGTAGGATTGGTTAAATTTTACATTTGTTAAATCACCATGCTCCACAACATAGTGTGGAAAGAAAACAAATTGAAAATCTTTGGAGAGGAATGTTTTGAATGTGAATAAATACCTGTGTCACGCACAACCATTAGTGAACTCTTAATGCTCACCTTCAGTCTCGTCTCTCAGATAGGTTTACTACTGGTGTTTGCTGTTTGCTTTTCATATAATATGAGACTGTATGAAAATATAGTCTATGTTCATGAAGTACGTAAACACTATGAATAAAATAAACACCTTTTTTTTTTTACCTTGGTAATAAAAGATTCATCAATAAAACTTTGCGAACATTCATCCTCCCAAGTGAGAAGTGATTCGCTCAATATGCTGTAATTACTGTTGATAAACCCCAGTTTGCAATGAGATCATCCAGCTTTTTATAGCTCATCATCCCCTTGGTACATTTCACAGATCATCCTTGTCACCTGCTACCAAACTCTGTTACAATCTTTTTCATTATAGAAGAGGAGCGACGTGTGCAATGACTCAGGAAGAATGATTCCATGCATCTCTGCTTTCTGAAAGAACATTGTTACCAATTATTTGCAGATAATACTCCATAACAGGATCTATTTTGGCTGCGTTTCGTTTCGTTTCACGAAAGAGAAACACAAGAGGAGCTTTGAACAATGCTTCAGCAATGATGGATCTGTAAAGGCTCGGTCTCTACACGCCCCCACAAAATGAATGCAACTGAGAAATAAATGAGTCTATATACATTTATGTACTGCAGACAAGGCTGAGAGCTGTCTTTTATGTAATAAATATCTGAATATGAATATGTAAGTCTCATAGTCCCTTCACATATCGCCTTGAACTCCTCAAGTTCCCTGTAATGAAATCCAGGTGGTTCTTCAACACGACATGTCAGCTAACAAGGTGCTACACATAGAAACACCCTTGTGGTGCTGAAATCCGTTTCATGAAGGAGTGTTAACAAACTCATTGTTTTCACTAACCCTGATTCATGAAATGGGCTTCTGGTATTTATGTTAAACAGCAGACAAGCATGTTAATTATAAAATGTGATCTGCTCATTATATAACATTATGGATTACATTGAACAGTGATTTCTATTCTTGTGAATATTTAATTAAAATGTAAATTTGAGAGTTTCTATGAAGAAAATGTCTAAATTACAAGAAGTGATTTACTGTCTGCTGGAGTCCTATGGCCAAAGACTATATTTCTGTCCAGAATAAATGTAATATTTAAACTTCTAATCTATTCCTCATCTTCCCAGTCTCTCCTGTTTGAAATGACATTAAGCTGAAATGACAAGCATGGTTCAGAAACTCTGCTACCTTCTCAAAAAAAGTAAGAGTGAGATAAAAACTGTGGCAGAGACACTGATTTGACAGAAGCTCAGACAGAGACGATGTCAAAAGGCAGCAGGATGAGGGGTGAAAGACAGTAAAAGTGACAGTAAAATATACGACAAACATCCAAAGATCAGTATCAGAGAGGAAGAGAGATAGAAGTCAGGCAGACTGACTTGTCGCACTAGCATCTCCAAGTTGTCACCGATGGAGATATGTGAAGGTATTTACATCCCGCTTCAAAGCGGTGATTTTTTTTGATTGTCAGTGTTCGTGTGTTTGTCTGTTCGTTCGTTCTTTAGTCCATCTTTCTATCTGCAAACACTGAAGATAGAAAGATGAAACAAAAAGCACATTGCATGGCCGGTAAAAGGGATGAAAATGAGTTGATGACCTTAATCTTGAGTAAAAGGTCAAATTTAAACTTTTGTACACTCAGAAACCAGATAAGATAGACAGATGAGGAAGAAGGCCAGTGTGAGTGAGACCATAGGTCAAAGCTAGTGCTTTGACCCACTGCGCCACCATGCCACTCGCAATGTAACTTAATCACGTGGACATTTTTATTTCCAAAGTACATCTATTTCACTTTGGCAGCAATTTTCAAACTAGCACTAGTCAGTTTGAACTTATGCCCATTGTGAGATGCATTGTGTAACACTGGACACATAATCTCTTTGGATCCTTTTAAGAACTCAGGTCACATTTTGCTGATACAATAATAAACGTGACTGTTTCCTCGGAAGCTTCTTTTTTCCCACGTGACACATCTTTCCCTGTTGTAACTTTATGTAAGCAGATTTGCTCTGCAACGCTTTTCTTGTGGAGCTTTGATCAGACCATCACGACAGGGGATGAAGTGGAGAGGTGTACTTGCAAAAACAGGCAGTCAGACAGAACCAAACCAGAGGAGCACAAGGAGAACGTAGGGTTTTCCCCCTGAGACGAGGTTTAAGCTGCATGAGACAGCTGAATGACATTTTGACACTCTCAAACACACATGACTTAGAGGGATGCTGTCATGCTCTGAATACTTAATGCAGAAATGAATCATAAGCTATATTTGGTTTACCCCAAACAAGCACTTATAGTATTGGCATAAGCATTAAAATTGGCTTGTTAGCATTTCTGGAAAGAATGCATGCTGTTTCTGCAGATTGTGCAGACAGAAACTCAAATCCAATGGCCCTGCAAGTTAATTTCTGCAGCTTGACAGGAATGAGAGGCTTTTTAACTTTGTAAAAGAGCAGCTGACACATCTTTCTGCCAGCAAATGTGTCTGGATGACAGACACACTTTGAAAGTTTTCCGTAAGAGAGTATGAGTATGAGTGTAAGTGAGAAATGTACAGAAGCAAGGGTGGTTAAAACTAGTGGAGGCAACATGTCACCGAAGTAACAAAGTGTTTGCTGGCTGGTTAGCTCAATCAGCTTTACAAATACTGTATTCATGCTATTAACAAGACTGTAATCTTAAACCTTGTATGTCAGAACAACATACATTTGAATAAGAAAATAACAGATGTGAAAAAGTAATTATATGGTACGTGTCCATTTCAGGAGTGTGGCCATTGCATATGAAAGCCCTGTAAATGATATAATTGTCTCAGAATTATTAATGTAAAATGTGAAATAAATTATTCAAGTTTCCAATAGTCATGATTTAATAAGGGAAATAATGGAGACAGCAGAATATCAAGTACCAGGAATGTGGACAGTCAGTGTGAGCAGGCTGAGAAATACATTAGAATAAGCTAAAAATTCCAGACTTTGCATCATCCACATTGTAATAAACTGATCCTTATACCATCTAAAATTATGGCATGAGATTTTATTGTTAGTTGTGTGGCATCTGCAGAGATTGTGCGCACATACACAATCCTAATTATCATGATATCTGCAGTGACATCTGTGACAGTTGTGTCTGGAGACATGCATTGTTTGTCATTTGGGTGTTTGTGTTTCAGTGCCAACCTGGCAATCAAACTGTGGCCAGGAAGGGCCGGCCTGAAGGACGGAATAGAGGCTAATTTGAATAATTACATTGGTTGTTACAAAAGCTAAGCTTCAAAGGGCTCTGGAAACATGACCAGGGACTGTGGCAAAGATGCAAAGAGGTCAAATCACATCAGGTACTTCCAGAGGGTAAAATGGGCGAGGCCAATAAAGGTGCAGGATGACATCACAAATTCCACCTGAATACTAACCGGTTTGAAGTCTCGGTGGTAAGGTCATGAACTTTGGAACAGCAGGTAGGAGGAATCCCAATAAGGACAACCCTTCACTAACCAACCTATTCAGCTATCTATAGAATGTAAACAACAGAATAATAACTACAGGCTGCTGAAAGTCACAACTTTGAAAGCTATTACTAAGAATGAAATGCTACTACCGACTCAAGGACATTGAATGAATGTGGGAACTGTGGAGAAGTTACTACTGGCTAATGTCAGAAGTGGGGAGAACAAGAAACTCCACAAAATAGGAACAGTTGTAAGCAACTCAACAAAAGGAGATACAGTGCATGACGCGCTGATAGAGCGAGATCGATGAATGTTGGAGCCACAATCCAGGAGCATCCAGGAGTAGAACACAGCAGCAGAAGACAAAGGGTGATGAAGAAGAAGATCATCATCCTTTGCCAGCCATAGAAGGAGATGGATGATGCTAGCTGACACCTTGATCACAGTCATAACATCAGCAAAGACAAAAGGGCACCAGAAAAAAAACACCACAAGGCCAAAGCACCAGCCACTGGGTAATAAAGCAATCACTCAAAACACAGCAGAGCAACTTGAGCACCGCCTGGATCGATGACCAAGTTCTCCAGTGATGAGAGCAGCAGTGGGGGCTTTGACCCTAAAACAAACTGAATTAATGCCATTGAGAAGTGTAGTGATCATCAGCAAGTGGATGATGCCGTGCAGAATGCCTCGGAAGAATGAGACATTCACTAGCCCACGTGACAAGGATCTGCAGTGGGACACCATTCTGTCTGGAAAATCATACATCATTATATAACGCTGTTATTCCACAGCAAAACGCTGCTTCATAACTGTCATATTTCCTCATAGAACTTACTGTGTTGGTAGTTTTCATTCATTAATTATTTAAAAATGTTAAATCAACCTAACCATTTGATGAATGTGGAAACAATTAGTTCCAATTTCCATTCATCGTCCATGTAGGCGCCACCCACAATTTTTTGGAGTGCGTTTCATTGTGTGCTCATATTTATGCATGGGAACTATTTTCTATTTGGCACAAAGCTGTGACATCTTTTCTGACTCAATGATATAAAGACGGCACGAGTGTGATTCAACCACCGGAGTAACCTCAGCAAACAGGACGATGATCTATTTTTCATGCCAGTTATAAAACACTTGTTTTCTGTGAAATTTTTAGCAGAATGTAGGTTTTCATAGATGAATCATATATCCATCCATGAAATGACGCAGAAAGAGACATGCAATGTAGACAAGTATTTTATGACTCATTTTGTGCAGTGTCCATGCAAGATCCCTGGTTCCCAGGTTCACCAATAAATGTGAACATGTATGAAACTGTTTCATGGAAAATGTTGTAAATAAAGAGAAAACAAGCTTACGTTTTGGGAAAGTTCTCAATAATAATCATCTATATAACTGTATGACTGCTAATATTTTATCCTGAAGCAGAAAAGGTTTTTCACTCTTCATGGCCATGAAACACCCCAGAACACATTTTTTTCTTTTATTTGTCGGATTCAACATCTTTTCTTTTCAGCAAATTTCATTTAATGGACCATAGAGCCAAACATCTAAACCCAAGGCTATAGCAAAGCAACACTTTTATCCAAACTAAGTTCATAAATGAATTTCAAGTTATCTAATATTTATAATTTTTTTTTCACACACTAATAGACTTACAGTTGATAAAGATGAATTGGTGGTTAAGCACTTGAGTTTATGACATCGCCAAATTCGATTTGTGTAAAGAAGCTATGGTTCTTTCTGATACCAAAATAAGTGTGAAAATAGAAAGTTTCTGAATGGCTTTGAATGTCCTTGTGTGGATTTTCAACAAGCTCAAAGACAACTAGAACCAAGGCAGTCACAGACTGTAACATCCCGAGACACCCCTGAATTCAACAGAAGTATTCTGATGGTGCACAATAATCCATGATGTGTTCCTTTAGCGTACATTTAGTGAAAGATCTCAAATTATTGTACGTGAATGATATTTCTTTTAATGTCACAGTATTATTCACTGAAAATCTCTGTCATCACCATCTGGAGTAGCAGTGCCATTTACCTAACAGCGACGTGGGAGGCAGGTGGCCATTTCATTTGAAGGCAGTCCATGTCCTTGGGATGGATTGATACACACTCACACACTAAGAATGAAGAATTATGGTGTCAGCATGCACAAACACACGCTCAGATGTGTGTGCAGTTAAAGAGTAATATGT
Source organism: Antennarius striatus (assembly GCF_040054535.1). Lineage (NCBI taxonomy): Eukaryota > Metazoa > Chordata > Actinopteri > Lophiiformes > Antennariidae > Antennarius > Antennarius striatus. Next base: position 13,555,238 of record NC_090791.1, on the reverse strand, counting down.
CTGTCAATAAACTGCATCAAAGTTAGATTACTCATGAGAGATCATTTTATTAAACACATAGGGAGTGTGTTTTACTCCATTAAGGACCACAGATGGCAAATCTAGATAAACAGTTAGCATCTTAAGAGACTGCCTCTCTTGGATCAATGTCTGTGTATTGATCGGTTGTCATGCTACGATAGCATCACAGGACCTTTTTTTTTTCATGTACGCAATCAGAGGAGTAGAATCAGGTCCACACAGTCACAACAGGAACTGATGTCCTGCTCAAGGGCACATCAGCACAAGTCTTACTGCTAAACTTAAAATAAGTTATAATTTCAGTATATTTTAATATTAGTTTAGAAAAGCGATTAATCTAATCAATCACTATGCATTAACAGTGGATAAATGATTACATGTAGCAACAGAGAGCTATCTGATTATGGTAATATTCTATTGTTAAAGTGCAATTCAGCACATTTGAATGATCTGATGCTAAACTTTAATTTATTAATCAATAAAAAAGGTCCCATGAGCCTGTAGTTAAAATAATATTGCCTCAGGAGATGGTGGAGACAAACTCTACAAAGAGATAATATTAATTTATGTTTTTTATTGCTCTGATCCAAAATGACCAAAACATCAGATCAGATTCATAGAAAATCTACTTGGTTAAGGCTGGACTGTTACAAAGAACATGAACAGTTTCCATTAATGTCCTACGTTCGCTAGGAGATTTTGAACTGACATTTCCTTTGGAAATGGTACAGACTTCATCGACATGGCTAAAAAGAACACTATATTACAAATGAACAATGTTGACTTTTTTTTTTTTTCCGGTGAAGAAGGCAGTCTCCTGAAAACATCATAGCTCATAAAGCTGACATGTAATATCTCCAATAACCACAGATGTCTGACACAGTTTCTAAATGATGAATTTCAAGAACAGCAGCTTTCATTTTGGTTCCCATGACTAGTGAACAATCCAGAGCTTCAGATGATGGTACCGCAGGAGCTGAGCTGCTTTTTAAACAGAATAAATGATTTGTAGCAGATGCCTAAATGGACTCTTATATTTCCCCTGGAGTGCTTCTTCTGACACTGAGATATTCATCACATTACCGTATAATGTGTGCATTTCTGCTACATTTGCTCACTCAGCAAATACTTCACACCATGTATTAAGTTAGCAAAAGATTGGATTGTGGTGCCAACCATGAACAACAGTGTGAAGTTCCTGTGAAACCAAGGAATCAGGAATATAAACTAGAAATAAAATTATATGAATGAGAAGATTGAAAGAAAGTCCCAAAAGACAGTTATGCAATTCAAATAAAAGCAGTTAATAATTCATACAAAGTCATTAATGAAATGCATGGCTCTGATTAAGTCTCTTTTATCTTCAGGTCTTTCTATCTTGGATTATATACGTAATGTTCAAGCTTTGCTCGCCGCAGTATCTCCCACATTAGCGGGGGAGACAGTAATAAACCAGAGTGGAGCAGGTCTGAGGGCCGGAGAGGAGAGAATGGAGAATGATTTGCCCCTCTCATTTTTCCTCTACTTCAGAGTGGCATTTATCACCATTAGTGTTCATTAACATGAGTTAGCGCCTGTTAGGCAGCATTGTGCCAGTCGTCTACAGCTTGCTGCCAGCACATCTCCTCTCTGAAATACACACGGACTGGATGTGAGATCAGTGGAGGGCTGTGGAGGGTGAAGAGGAGGGAGGAAAGCGACTCAATTAAATGGGAGACACATTCACTCTGACAAACTTTTAACACAACCATATTATATATTTATGAGCTCATGGTTTTAACAATCCAGGGATAACAAGTGTGAAAGACACTTTGAGTAGAACCTGAAGCAGTGTGTGCTCCACCATGGAGAGATAAAGGCTGATGATCCCCCGCAGCAGCAACTCACCTGCTCATACATTTAGTTTCAGTCGGCTGATGGCTGCTCAGCCTCCCTCTGTCTTTTCTGTTCACTCTCTTTCACCCTCTTTCTCCCTCACTTCTTGAGCTGCCGTTCACATTTGTCGCTAAAGAGGTACATTTTCAGCCTTAATGATCTCCCAGGGAAGATGGGCACAACATATTCATCTGACAGTAACTGTGACAACCACCTTCTCTGTGTCCTACCAGCTTGACCTGAAAGAGTCTTTTTTTTAGCCTAATAGCTGGTGTGAATTAAAAGAGAACATTGTCACCCAATTTGAGGGATGCCCTTAACATGGTGACATTAACTGACATGACTTGAGTCCCCCTGACAGCAGTGGCATAGGGAAGGAGGGTAATTGAAGAGCTAGGCTTTTGAAAAGGTGCCTTTTCTTTTGACTTTTGGTGAACGTTGGTGTTGAAGGAAGGTGTAAAGTTGAAGAGGGAGGCAGTCCAGCAGTCTCTGCCTCTGTTGAAGTGGTGGAGTCTGAAGAATTGAGGGAAGACCCATAAATAACCCTGGAAAAGGTCACCATGGAAGTCAAGAAGGTCTTCAGTGTGGGTGAGATTTGACCGGAGATGCTGAGAGCATTCATTATTGATTAAGATACAAATTGCTTCAGTTGAATGGAAAACTACTCACAGATTAATTTCTCTTCCCTGTAGTGTCCATATCTATTTTCCTTTGAGGAATCTCTTTTATTTGTTTGCCCTTGCTTATATCTTTGCAATTATTTCAGAGTTTATTGATAAAATCGAAAACAAGAAGAGTGCAGTCAGTAGATTACTTATTCTATGTTTATTTCATGTCTTCCAAAGACACTTTTCTTAAAATATTGCACATTTAAACACTTTGGTGAGTGATCTCAGTGATAAAGTTCGGCAAGCAACTTATCTTATCTAACATCTGAATGAAATGCCAGATGAAATCACATGTATAGTTTCCTGATTGTGCGTACAGTAGTACCTTGAGATACAGGCTTACGACACTGAGATATGAGCTGTCCTTCTGTCCATACTTTTGTTCAACACACAAAACAAAAATCTGACATACAAGCCGTGCTTCAAGGACAACACCGATAGTTGGTAGATGAATACTATGACCACGTCTCAGCTGGGATGCTGTCTGATATTGTACACAAGGACAGCCTTTGTGTTTTTGTGACTTTTCCATTGTCTTCATACATGATCACTGTTTATGTAACTTATAGATCTTTTATTATTCACAGGTAAAGTATGTATGTCTACTGGTTGATCTTTTTTTTTTCTTCAAAATTTAGGGGCTTTGGGGCTTTTTCCAAATTAAATTAAATGAAGTAAAATTATTTTACATGGGGAAAATTTGTGAGATTTCAACATCAAATCGTCTATTTTTGGTATTCCCATTGCTAGTGCACATAAAACAACAATAACAAAAAGCATCAACAAGTAGGACAGGCACCACAGTAGATCAGTGGTCAGAACTACTGGTGGCGCCACACATTCTCCTCATCATAGCAATTCCTCCTACTCTTTAAAAAACGTGAATCTCTCAAATTGAGATACTTGGAACTCACTGGTGACAAGCACCTATATACTCCCAGTGTTGTTTACATTTATGGTTCTTCCTATAGTAAGAACCACACAACTAGAAACAAAGGACAACAAAGGTATCGTACCTTTATGTTGTCGAATGATGTTTTGTTGGTGACGTCATACAGCAGAAGCAAAGCTGAAAGAAAAGGAGAATTATGTGTTTCAAAATTCATCCTGAAAAACATTCTTACTGTAGAATGGTTGAGAGAACAAAAATTAGAAGCAAGTGTTTGAATGAGTTTTATCTTGACGTCCAGCTCCTCTTCAAATTCAATTATTAAGTAGTTCATTTTCATTCAGAGCACAGGAGCTCTCCCTCACTCTTGACCTGATAAAGTTATGCAACTTCCATCGCACAAGTTTCTCTTCCATTTGTACATTACATACTGTATAACCTTGAGACAGGCACTAACTTATTCATAACAAGTTCTGCTTGCACCAGGTATCCCTGTTCCTGCTTTTATTAAACTACACTTAAACTGTTGGAGTGAAGGTGCTGATATTAGCTAAGACCATGGCACAGTTTTACTTTGAAGGGTTTCTCCTGTGTTTAGCTTTGATTATGTTCTCAATGCTGTACTAAATTTTTTAATTAGATTTATTGTTGTTTCTTCCATCCGATTTTTTTATCGGCTGTTTTCAGCTGCTGTCTGTTCTCTCTCCCTCTGTTGTCTCTTGTTAGTTTATCGTGGCATCCTTCCTGTCTTCCCCTGTAAAGTTTTTCCCTCCAGTGTGTGATTGTCTGATTGTCTCCACTTGTGGCTGATTACCTCCTCTGCTTGTGCCACCAGTCTCTCATTGTCTCATCATCTCCCAGTTTATTCATTCTGTTTTACTATTGTTCCAAACTCCAGTGCAGATGGTAGGAATAATACTCCTTCGGGCTGGTTGCCAACCACCTCCAACAAACCAAGAAGCGTTTTGCTCGTCCTCTTGTTGTCGATGTGTCGTCGCGTGTCTCAACTAGAGATCCCAGTGTGTTTAATCAGTTATGACTTTTTCTCTGGGTTTGGATTTTGCATTAGCATTTTGAGTTGGATCTGCGTTTTTTTATTTATTTGTTCTGCACTTGGGTTTTCACATCAGTTGAACGGCACAAATTATGCATAAAAAAATCCCCAAAAATTATGTTTCAGTGTCCCACAAGTACAGGTGTTTGTTTATGCCTCAAACTAATGGGGGTTTATGGTGTTGTCCTCATTTGTTGGTCTGTTTGAGCCCTAAAGGCATGAATTTTGAAACCTTTCCTATTGAGTCTCTTTTTTTTTTGTGATCTTTTTTTCTCTGTGAGTATTGTATGTACATTTCATGTGAGCAATTTGGTATTTAACTTCATATAACAGATATAAACATGTAACTATGAACAAAACAGTATTTAAATGGCAAAGGTGCCTTCATCGGTGTCCTTTCTGTGT